>NC_061095.1:57092230-57114730 GCF_015104395.2 Macrobrachium nipponense | reverse complement strand
TCTGGGTGCTATGTAGGACAACGGATATTGTGGATTTGGTTAATTATATATCAACATAGAAAGTAATCTGTCAGCAGCCGACTCAAGACAAAATGTCACAAATGTAAGCAATTCTCCGCAATAGAACTACAGCCAAAATTTTGACGAAATCCAAATAACCAAAGAAAAATTATGTCTTCAATAAAAACAACGGAAATCAATTCTCTCGGTTCATAAGACAAACTTTTCAGAGATGAGGTCTATGATAAGTGACACTATCCTCCAACAAATAATGACTGTCATTGAAATAAGTCAACATCTTGGTCAACACTTACTTAAGCAATGGAGATATTCGAACCATATTCCAACTTCAATTTCTTCGTTTATTTCCATCACGAGTAAAGAAATAAACTCTTAAGGATCAACCTGATATGAGGGACACTGTCACTTTGCCTTTTCTTCTGCATTTCATCACTTCAGACGATTCTGAAATCCCGCCATCTGTGGGAATTATGATTCTCGAAGTTTTAATTTATAAGTCCAAGTCACCATTCTTTTATGGAACAGATGCACATGTTTGAGACAAACACACACAGACACACACTGTTTTAATTTTTCATTTCACTTATTATATATTATAAATGTGTAATTCCCGGTTAAGAGAAAGCTCGTTGTTATCAGTGTTATCTGTTTCACCATTTCATTAAATCATCTTTCATTGTCACTTTGGCAATTTTATTATTTCAATATTTTCAAGTAATTCAGTTGTATCATAAGTTCTTTTGTCACATATATGAATTATATATATCTAGTTCTTGATCATTACTGTATTCATATAGGTAGTAAAACCCATACACATATCTTATTACGTTCTGGTATAACGAAAATCTTTGCAGACATATAAAAAAAGTTTCATCATAGTCGTCCAGAGAAAGACGACGTTTCACGATTCCACATCCGGGTTCATAAAGTAAATAAAATGGTGGTTTTTAGTCTCTGTAGGAGGGAGGGTGGTGGAGCCATTTCCTTCTAATGTAAGTTTGTGAAGGAGTCGTTTGCCTTAATAGATGACGTTGCTCTATATTCATCAGGTGCGTTGGGAGATCTTGAAGTGTGGAAGGGATGATTCTCTCTCTCTCTCTCTCTCTCTCTCTCTCTCTCTCTCTCTCTCTCTCTCTTGGGAATGAATTTTAGAAGCATTCAAGATATTCTTAATTAGGAGTTTACTAACGAATGGATCGTGGTGATTCATATGAAAATAAAGATGACAATTTATTTAGCAATGAAAACACTAATTCATATTCGTTCAGACATATTCATTAAGTATTAAATTCTATTCAAGAATTATGGTGAATCTTATTCAATTTCTGGTGTTACCACATCTTACATTTTATGAATACGATTCTCTCTCTCTCTCTTCTCTCTCTCTCTCTCTCCTCTCTCTCTCTCTCTCAGAGGAACGCATGCATGCAGACATATGCCATCATCAGATCTGTCTCCACGTCAAAGCTAATGTTCCATCATTGATTTAAGAGCTGGAGTACAGTCACCAGGTGGCAGTTATTCCATATGAATTCGTCGGAATAACAAGGGTGGCAATTGATCCTTTATGTAAGGGAGAATCATCTTTGCAGACGCGGAATAGTCTGTTCTTCGCTTAAATAGTGTCACAAGATTCGAATAGTGCTTTTCTTACCTTAGTAAATTATATAAGCTTATATATATATATATATATATAATATATATATATATATATATACTATATATAATATATATATATATAGTATAAATATATATATATATATATATATATATATATATATCTATATATATATATATATATATATATAGATATATATATATATTATATATATATATATATATAGATATAATATATATATATATATATATATATATATATGTATATATATATATATATATATATATATATATATATATATACATACACACACACATATATATATATATATATATACATATATATATATATATATATATATATATATATATATATATATATATATATATGTATGTATAACTGAATCACGAAAAGTTAGGAACGTGAAAAATCCATAAATAAAGGTATATGCCACGAGGGAAAATAAACAACGGAGTATCCGCGAGATCTTTCAACGTTCAAGCATCCTTTACTTAGCAGAACTGACTTACATGAGGAAATGACAATACACGAAAGATCGTATAACTGACAGATGGGGATTATAAAGAGATTAGTACATAGAATCTGGCACACCTGGAAGATGAGTAACCTTCCCAAACAAGCAAAAACATGGGTACAATTAAAAGTTTAAGACAATCTCCTCAGACACAAGGACAAGACAAATAAAGGATTATTATAGGTGACAGCTATTCAGAACTTTGGTAAACAAAAACATATTCACAATACATATTCACAATAAATATTAAACATACATATACAACGAAGATATCTCTAAGGCAACTAATTTTTATTTAAGTCTGTAATCATATTATTGAGGTCATTCTTAAACATGTTACAAATACAAGGGTCTAAATGAAACAGGCCACTACTAATATTGAAATTACAATGAGAACTATGTTTTATGAAAGCAGATTCTAAAAGATTTCGTGATAAGACATCTTTTGACCTTGCAATTACTGAACTACCAATCCAATTTATCGGTGGTTGTTTTCACTTAAATGAATGAATATTGCATTAGATGTTTGCCCAGTTTTGACAGAATATTTATGCTGGCTTAACCTTACTTCTAGACCCTTGCTCGACTGTCCGAGATAAAACGAGGGACAATCCATACATAGAATTTTATATATTATGTTGTTTCCCGGGGCCATTTTTTATTAACATTACTTTTTAGGGTGTGTTATTATAGGAAAAAACAAGGTTGACCTTAAAGGCTTTTAGCAATGATTCAATGGTTTCAAATCCATTAAAATAAGGCAAACTGAGAATGTTCTTAGAATTTTCTTTCTCCATGTTACTTACACTATAAAACTTTTGGTGGGCTTTATTATAACAAATATCTAATGTATGTGAGGATAACATAAATCTTTCCCTATTTTTCTTATGTATTCAATTTCTTGATCCAAATATTGGGGGCTGACAATGCGCAATGCTCGTAAAAACATAAAAGAAAAAATTGATATTTTTATGTTATGATGGTGGCCTGAATAGAAATGAACATAAGTTAAGTTGTTGGCCGGTTTCCAATAAATACTAAATTTACATTGAAATGGTTCTCTGTGTATCAAAACATCTAAGAAAGGGAGACAATTGTCTTTTTCTAATTCTAGAGTAAACTTAATCGATGGTACCTGGTTATTTAATTTAGGGAGTAAATCATTTACACCAATACCGACATGCAGAACAGCTAAAATATCATCAACATATCTATACCACTTTACAGGAATATAAATGATATTAGGTAAGTAACATTTTTCAAAGAATTCCTTGTACAAGTTTGAGAGGAGAGGCGATAAAGGGTTGCCTATTGCCATGCCAAGTACTATTTGTTGATAAAATTCAACATTTAATATAAACTTACAAATGCTGTCCCTTTCCGATATTCCAACTAATCTGATTTGTGGATATCTAACTGTCATTTTGAAAATAAAATTCTTAACTTAAGCTTCAAAGTTCAAATTGACACAGAAAGAGAATGTGCTGGACAAATCTGATTCAAGAGGGAGAATATTGAATAAAAAATTAAAAGCGAAACAACACCTATGCTTAGAATATTGTGCAGTCAAATGCAGGATCTCTATTGAAGATATTCAGATGAACTTTTCACATTGAAAGAATCGTATAGTTTCAGATACATTAACAACAATAAAAGAAAAATAAACAGGAAAGGACTCGTCATATCACATATGGCCTCACCTTTGACTCTAATCCATCTGGTAGAAGAGGAAGTCAAGTCTATTACGAAGCATTACAAGAGTCTTATTTTTTTTATTTTTTTATTTATTTTTTTTTGTTTTTTCTTATTAGATGCAACTTTTACTATGATACCGGGAATGCATCCAGCAGCCTCACACAAAGGGAAAGAGGCGATGGACCTCTCCATCTCAATATTAGCCTCGGTGGATATTCCGTCTTTTTTTCGCTTTTGTATTTACTTCTGTATAGTATTTTGACGTATATGTTTGTGAATGTTGTGCATATTTGTGAGTACAAATGTGCATATTCTCACATTCATGAGAAACTAGAGAAAACGTAATTTCTACTGTCACTTCGTGTGGATTGATTGACAGTTGTTTCTAGTCTAATCTGTTGACAGTATCAGAATCGTCTGGTCTGAGTCCATTTGTCAAAACCAGGCCTCTTATTCTTATTCTCCTGAACACATGACCATCACTCAATGGCCGACCTTATACAAGCGCGTGTGCTGGCATAAGGACTCAATAATCTGCCTTGACCATTGGAATGAAATGATCTCAGCATCTGAGTGACCTGAAACTTAAAATCCGTCCTTTTGGGCGGAAATGATAAAAGCTGTTTCTTGTAGGTAACTCATAATTGTTAATAACTTTCGAAATTCCTTTATCATCTGCATTTCTAAACTTATCTGTAACAAATGAAATCTATTTGAAATACCCCGTCAAGGGTAAATCAAACGATTTGGTATATTTTGCTTTTAATGAGTAATTAATATTCAATAAATCAATTATGCATATATATGTAAATAAATAAAGAAATAAATACACACACACACATATATACAATAATATATATATATATAATATATATATATATATATATATATATATATATATATATATATAATATATATTTGTGTGTGTGTGTGTGTGTGTGTAAGGCAAACAGCGTGAAAGGAGGAAGACGCGAAACATGAAACTGCCGAGCAGAACCAAAGGACGAAGAAACCGAGAGAAGAGAAGACGACCTTCAATTGTATCTCCAACGACCTTAAGAATTAACGAACGGAAGAAGCGAAAATAGATGTTTTTTTTTTTTTTTTTTTTTTTTGTTGTCTCTCGTTCCATTCTCCTTGTCACTTGGTGATAAAGATGAGCTACTTAGTTTTGATGATTCCTTTGTGTGGGAATCAAACAAAGGAGGCAGATGCTTTCTTCAGTTCTCAGCCTCAATTAAACATGAAAATAATCGCAAAGATACTTTTAGGTAAATCTCATTTCCTCTTTGAAGATGAAATGCAATGGAAGGAATTTCATACCAGTGATGAAGTGTATAAAATCATTTCTCTAACTGACACCAACACAAGCAATTTCTATCCAGAAATATAAATGATCCAGACGGCCCTTACCCTATGGAGACCCTTTATATATAAGACAACTAAACCATTAGGATGCCCTATGTGGACCTCCGGACTCTTCCTAACCAAGAACGACCAGATAATGGACTATAACTTCATTAACATCTTCGTATCAGCCTTACGAACATTACTTCCAGTTCCATAGGTCCTTTATTCCTCAAACCGTTGGACTGTGGAACAGCCTCTCTACTGAGGAAGTCGTGCAATTGGAACTTCTTCTTCAGACGTTCAAGCGAAGATGCAATGCATTCCTAACCTAATACTATTCTCCTAGCTTTTAAATACATTTTTACTGTATTTATTAATTTATTTATTTATTTTCTATTTTCTTAATAAGTGAGGTCTCTTCTTCCCAATGAACACCATAATATTCTTCGGAAGCCTCTTGAATTTCAAGTCACTGGCCCCTGTGGTGGGCTTGTTCTATATGAATAGGGTTCATCATCTGACTACTACTACTACTACTACTACTACTAACTACTGGCTAACTTAACCTACTAACT
Source organism: Macrobrachium nipponense (assembly GCF_015104395.2). Lineage (NCBI taxonomy): Eukaryota > Metazoa > Arthropoda > Malacostraca > Decapoda > Palaemonidae > Macrobrachium > Macrobrachium nipponense. The sequence continues at coordinate 57,108,936 of NC_061095.1, read as the reverse complement.
ACTAACTACTAAATAATAATAATAATAATACATAATGAGTAAAAAATAATAAGAGTATAATAACAATTCTTGTCGAAAGAATTGTCTTACGGGAAACGTAAGACAAGCGTGCTTTGGTGCTTGCGTGCTTAGAGCGCATGCAATTCGAATTAGCAAGACAAATATCTTTACATGCTTGCATGAGCTTCTCTCCTTTGTTCCCGTTCCACAAAAGGGAACGGAACAGAGAGAATTCCAATGTTTCTCTCTCGCGGAACAACGGAACGGGACAAACGAGGCCTCATTCATTTACTTGACCGACTGTTCGCGTGAACGCTTTGCTCTGAATTGAATTAAACAACAAACTCTCCTATTAATTCTTTAATATTTCAAATGTCATCACAATAACAGACTGCTTGCATGATTAAGCTGATCTAATCTGCCACATAAACGATCAAGATTACATATTATACCAATCAAAGAGAATAAACATCAATTATAAACACGATTTACATCATGGAGATCTTTGGAAATGTGACGCAAAGTAATTAGAATGAAATGACGATTCCCAGAGACTGATATTGAAAGGACTCATTCATTAAATAGTTTAGAATATCAAGAAAATATAAATGTTATTCCAAAGCTTCCGCGATTCCAGAGAAGCGATGTCAGGTCTTCAGGAACCCAAAGTCAAGTTCAAGGATCTGAAATCGAACAAGTTTCAATCCTAATAATTACGATTTTAATGGAGTAATGGTAATGTCCTCAGTCACCCAAAATGAATGTAATAGATTTTGGATATGTATCGTCATGAAACTGTGTGGAAATGATAATAATAATAATAATAATAATAATAATAATAATAATAATAATAATAATAATAATAATAATAATAATAATAATAATGAAGCTCGTTACCATGTCAGAAAATCCTCACTGAAGAGAAAAAGGCCCATTTTTGCCATTAACTCGATTGGACTTAAGGATCGTTTAAGTCAGTTGCGCCAGGAAATTGCATTACCGAGGTGGGAAAGAGAGGAAGAAAGGAATTGCAAAGCTTTCTCAGTTCCTCACTAGAGGGCGTGTGATCAGCATCATGGTCTCCTCTCTCTCTCTCCTCTCTCTTCCTCGTCTCTCTCTTCTCTCTCTCCTCTCTCTCTCTCTCTCTCTCATCACCATGGACATTGAATGCCTTTAAGTACCCAAAATGAAAAACGGGCAGGTTCTGAACCCGTGAAATAAAAGGTTACAAAAGTTAGGGAACACAGAACCGAGATTAGAGTTCCAAATCCTTGTACCGTGAAGGTACACAATTATATATACATAATATGAATGATATATATATATATATATTATATATATATATATATATATATATATATATATATATATATATATATATATATATATATATATATATATATATATATATATATAGTCACTCATCCATGAGGTCCAGTACTGACGAACCTACACGTACAAGGATTTGGAACTGGAATAAAAATTTACGCCTTTAACAATTCCTAACTAACCTCTAATGAATATTCCAACATCTCCATTTCTTCAACATAAAGACCAAATCACATCATTAAATGTCTGATGATGATAATGATAAAGAGTTATTTGAGGTTCCTTCATAGCATTCTCTATGGGACCTTCTGGCTTCCCCTTAGGACTGAAGAAAAACGTCTCCTTAGTTCCGTTGGCATTCTCTCGGTTTATCGTCACTTTGTAAACAAACAAACAAAAAGGCTTCGTGATAAACACTACATCCCTCTTCGCATTTCGTGTCGAATAAACTCCCCCGATGTTGATTTGGTGTCCAAATATATTTCTCGAGCTCCGAGAATGCTTAATCTAGCAAAAACGATGAATATTCATAGGAATTAGGACCCTTTTACCGGTGTTAATTAGATTCAATTAATAGGATTAGCTGAAAATTACTATTTTTTGACTGGAATGCCAAATGAACGATGCGGTTTTATGGAAATGAATATAATAAGCTTGAGAATAAATACTATTTGTGTATTTATGAAAAATATATTTCTCATTTTCTTCTAGGAATTCACTTTCATGCGGGTCTTTGAAGGAACAAGTATTCTGAAGTGGTTATGTATTACAGAACCAGCCTGTGATGACGTCATTCAGATCTTGGATCTCATAAGTTAAGGAAAGGAATGATTTATGCTTTCGTTACATATCCCTTCGGGAAGGGAAAACACTACCCCCTGGTGGGGTATTACAGTCAGTGCACCTCACGTGGTGCACTGTAGGGTTATACTAAAGGGTGTTTGCAGCGTCCCTTCGGCCCCAGGTTGCACCCAGTTTTAGCCTTTTACTCTAACCCCCATTCCTGCTTCTTTTCTTCAGTCTTGCTGTCCAACCCCTCTAAATATTAATTCTTAGAGAAAATGTGGGGTTTTCTCCCAGTTCTACCTAAGATCCTCCTACTAAATCTCTTTTATTTTCTGGATCTCTCTACCTTGCTGTCCAACCCCTCCAACTCCCTCAATTGTCTGGTATTCCGAGTAGTCGAAAGTGCCCATTCAAAACTCTGAAATATTCACCTTTTATCACTATTATTGATATATTATCTTATTACCTGATCAACTACATATTCATTGGAAGTTTTACCCGCTGTTTCAATTACATTTATTTATCAATAATATTCATAGCTATAGCTAAACAAAATGTTTGCGGTTCATGAACATCCAAAATTATTTTCAGCAAATGTTTGAGCTTTACTCATTTACATACTTTTGTATGTATCTACATATATACATGCATATATACACATATGTATATATAATTATAAATATATACATACATACTATATATCTATATCTACATCTCTCTCTCTCTCTCTCTCTCTCTCTCTCTCTCTCTCTCTCTCTATATATATATATATATATATATATATATATATTATATATATATATATATAGTAAAATGGGGGGATTTCCCCCCCACCCCATTATTCATAAGGTAAGCGTGACACGAAACGGAAAGCAAACCACACACAACATTACACACACAGCCTCTCTCTCTCTCTCTCTCGGCAATCCCTCTCTCTCTCTCTCTCTCTCTCTCCAGCACCGACAATCTCTTTCTCTCTCCACCTCTTCCTCTCCATTCTAACAGGTAATGAAAATGAGAGAGTTGCGTCATAACATTAACGTTTATTAACAACTAATAAATAAATCAATCAATCAAGCAATCCAGTCTTACAGACTAACTCAAAAAACCCTGTAAATGTAACATGTCCTGTCACCAAAAAGTCTAACCACCCCCCTCTGGGAATTTCTTTTGTCCCCCGGCATTCCAGATCCGTCTGTTTCAAAGATACAGAACACATCCCGGTAAGTACACACACAAGATTGACAGACAGAGGTTTAAATATTGGATATCATCACAAAAATGTCAAACAGATAACAAGCCACTCTTTGGCTAAAGCACTTCAACACTTACCCAAACAACCGGACACTCAAACACTGTTAATAAAAAACTCCCCCGGGGAACGCCACGGCATCTTTGCCTGTAACTTGAAGCCCTCTCAAAATCCTCCCATAGGCTTGGGTATGACACTCTTAAAGGGAAGAGGCACACACTCACATACGAACACACAGTTCGTTAGCGCCTCACAACACTAGTTGCATCCAGTTTCACAAAGGCACTTTGAGAAGAGTTCATAAACTGTCGTGCATTGACTTGTCGAACTAAGCACTTTTATCTCACGCCACCCCAGAAACTCATTCATCAGCTACTCTCAGGTCGTCACCTCTGCACTGTTCTCCACATTCCATAGGTCACAGAGAACACACGGACAATATATTATTAATCAAAAACCTAGGCCTTACATATATATAATAATATATATATATATATATATATATATATATATATATATATATATATATATATATATATATACCATATATATATATATACATACACTTAACCCTTTTCAAACATACTGAATAACTGTCCTTGTCCCAATTACTTGCCTCCGTATGATTAATGCACAGTTCAGTAATTAACCTGCCTCCTGTTATCCTATCTCCGTTTTTATTACCATTTCTCTATAGCTTGACTAATTCCTCTCCTCGTTTATCCTACGATTCCCAAACAATTCGTTAAAAGTGTTAAAATTCTTCATCCCAATTCAGAAATCGTTTATTTCAATTCCACCAGATCAGTTTGTTTTCTTTCCCTTCTCATTTATTCAGATTCCTGATCATCCAATTATTTTTACTGACTTCTTTTAAAACTGTTCTTGGCAGCCATCGTCCCCTTGATGATGACTCAATGACCCTTCTTCTTCGCTATTTTCTCCTTATCATTTTGATTGCTTTCTTCCCCCAATCTTTCTTGGAGGTTTTGCTACTTAATTATTTCAGGAAATAGAACCTGACAATCATCTCGATGCAACTATGATGGACTATGAGAAAGTCCCTTCCCAAAACTAAAAGTCCAAATTTCTTAATATTTCTGTTATGAAAACTCAAAATTGGTGTTCGTTACCATCAAATAATTTACTTCCGCTACGTAGACTAATCCTGTAATTTAAGTGATATGTCATAATAACGCAATAATTAATTTTTGATAAACATATGTCTATACATGAATCTCTTTTATTTCTGTTATATTCCATAGAAATCGCAGCACAAACTTTATCATCTGAAGAGTTACAAAAGCATAGGCCGTCATATTTATGACCCCGTCATCCCCAGGTGCTGGAGATTGCGTCATAGCCTCCAGGGTCCATCATGCTGGAAAATCCCACGGCGTTGAATGGGGCTGTCATCCTAACGGGATCCCCATTGCAAAGTGATCAGAAGAGGCCATTACAAAGGACACGGCTTCTGCGCAAATAAAACGATGCATCCAAATATTTTTTTAGGGAGAACAGTTATTGGTAGCGTTAGCTGGGCTCCTGTGACCACCAGAACATTTAGAAGACCAAGAATTCAATGGGAATAACGAGAATGGCCTCAGGCGAGAGATCAGTGGAGATTTGTGGAAGCTAGAGCACGCAATCAAACGAACACAATGGAATAAGTGCTTCATCTTCCACAAATCTCCACTAGTGCGCTTTATCTTCCATAAATCTCCACTGATCTCTCGCCTCTCTCATCCAACTGGTTATGGTGCCCAGCTGACAATACCAAGTCCAGTTCTCCTAAACAAGGAGTGATCCGACCTCCAGCTTACTCGGGGGCGCGTGCTGAAATCTACTGCCAAAGGAACGTTGCTTCATCAGCGAAAAATAAAATAAATGCACTATATTTTGATATTTTTCTGTACTGTTTAATATGCACATTATTTATTTTTTATATTTTCATTCTAATAAATTAATCATAAATACCCTGTCCTAAAATTCCTGTATCTTTAACTCAACGCGAAACACCTTTTGCAGACCTTTTTAGACCTTACCTAACCCCCATCAAGAACAAGAACAACAAAGTAGTTGGTAGGGTTACTCCCCAAGTAAGCCAAAACTGTTGAAAGGCAGAAAAAATTTTCTCGAAGCGATGGCCTTTGCAACTACTACCTATTCTCACTTTAGTATGAGATCCCGTGAGGCTGACAGCCCCATTCAGCGCCGTGGGATTTTGCACCTTGTGGAACCCTGGAGGCTTCAGATGACGGAATCGCCTGCACCTGGGATGACGGCGTCAAAGATAGGACGGCGTCTGTACCTCTGGAGGTGGAGCAATGTCTGGTGCGTTTTTTATGATATGTCACGGAATTAAATATTATTTATGAATGTAGCAAAAGCCATTTTTAAAAGCAGTGATTATTATGTGATGGTGACGAATATCAATTTCGAGTTATTTTTTACTGAAATGTTTAGATAATCGATTTTTACTTTTGAAAAGTGACTGTGTCAGTCCATTTGAACGGCGCGATGCAACGAGATTATTGCAAGTGCAAGGTTTTGTCTTCTGATGAAATTATGACCCAGCAAATCCTCCAAGAATAACTGGATAAGAAAGTAACCAAATGGATGATGAGGAAATAGAGAAGAGGAACAAACGAACAATAATTAAGTTATTACAAAGGGGGGTGGGGACGTTTTTGGCGACAAAAAAAGTAAAAAATAATTGGATAATCAGGAATTTCAACAAACGAGAAGATAAAGAAAACAAGCCGATATCAGGGCTGCCATTGATCCAGACTGAATGAGGTCAAATTAACGATTTCATAATTCGAATAAAAATCAAACATTTCACGATTGGTTTCAGGGAGGGGAATTAGGAAAGAAAGAAAGTAATGGAATCCAAAAAGAGAACTGGAAATAAGAGTAGGTTCCAGTCATGAACTATAAAATATTCATGGACAGACAAGAAACTGGGACTAGAAAATATATTAAGTACGGTTGACGTGCTTCAGGGTACACAAACACATATACACGCGTATATATATAATTTTGTGTATGTATGACTGTGTGTGTAATGAGTAATTATGTAACAAAAAGGAATAAAAGTAAAAACAAATTAAACGAATAAAGCCAACTTATATTCATTTTCTAGTCTGAAAAAACTAATAAATATAATAATAATAAACTTCAACCGTCATCTGGACCAGACAAACGAGAGGCAATACTGAAACGAGTGTCAGGAGTTGAGGCAGACGAGAAACAATACAACTTATGTCAACGACGCCTGAGTCACACTTGGCGTCGCTCTGAGATGAATTATTGCCTAAGAGAGGTTGGAGTCATCTCCTGAAGGAGACCTTCGCTTATTGGCTCTCTTCTTCTTCTTCTTATTGCTGTCGTTGGATGTCTCTCTCTCTCTCTCTCTCTCTCTCTCTCTCTCTCTCTCTGTCCTTGGGATCTTGGCTCATCCCATTCCCTAATTAGGGGTCATGAATCTCTCGGTGCCTCTGTCAGCACTAATTAGAGTTATCCATCATCTAATGCTTATGTTTCAGAAATCACCTTCAAAGTGGGATGTGAAAATAAAGTAAAATAAAAACTATCAATTCCTTACAGGACTAAAAAGGAAGAAGAATCGAGTATTTGAGCAGATTAATTGATAAATGAACTGCATTTGTATTATTCAGGATGTAGTAAAATATTGTGAATGTATGAAACTGGACCTGGCTCTGACCTGTAATGTAAGGGCGGCCCAAAATTCAGGGAAACATTGAAAAAACTAACGTTGGCAACTTATTGTATATTGGTCACAAACAAGCTGATAACATGTCAACAATAATAAGTTGTATTGTACTGAAGATATATCACGGACATATTGCAAATATGCCAACGACCAGAAGTGGCAATATATCATATACATATAACAAACATGTTGAAAACATGTCAAAAATTATAAGTTGCAACTTAATCATATAAATATCTTAATCATGTTGCAAACATGTCAAAGATTGTAACTAGAATCATTTTGTATACTTATCACATACATGTTGAAAACATGTCAATGACTGTAAGTAACCCCTTATCGTATACATATCATAAACATGTTGCAAACATGTCAATGATTGTAAGTGCCCCTTTATCATATACATATCACAAACATGTTGAACAACATGTCAATGACCGGAAGTGCGTAAGGTCTCATCGTATGTATATCACAAATAAGTTGAAAACATGTCGATGACCGTAAGTAGCACCTTATCGTATACATATGAGACATGTCGAAAACAAGTCAATGGTTGGAAGTGGCATACTATTACATACATAGCACAAAAATGTCTCAAATAATGTCAACAGCCATAAGTGGCATCTTAAGTATATCTTAGTTTAATCAAACCACTGAGCTGATTAACAGTTCTCCTAGGCCTGGCCCGAAGGATTATATTTTTATGTGGCTAGGAACCAAATTGGTCACCTTGCAACGGGACCTACAGCTTATTGTGGAATCCGAACCACATTATATCGAAAAATGAATTTCTATCACCAGAAATAAATTCCTCTGATTCCGCGTTGGCCCAGCCGAGAATCGAACTTCGGACCACCGAATTGGTGGCTGAGCGCGAAAACCACTCGTCCAACAAGAAACTACAAGTGGTATCTTAATAAATAAATAATATATATATATATATATATATATATATATATATATATATATATATATATATATATATATATATATATATATATATATATATATTATATATATCGAACTACAAATGTCCTTTAATATCTAATTCGCTCTACCTCGGAATAATATTTTTCATATATGCTTAACCGAGGGGGAATTTATTAAGCGATAATAGAATTGGCGATCGACAGGCGCGAACCAGCGACCTCTCAATTCTAGGACTGGCAGTGAAGCCTTAAACCACCCCGACACCGCCAGAGATATAAGTTCATGCCGCCTCCCACCTGAAATACCTTTCGCGCGGACAGGTATTTTTTGTTTGGAGACTGCATCAACCCATCTCGTTCTCAGTGGCGTGGTAGTGCTTTTGCCCACGAACGTAGTCCAGTTAATATAAGTCTATCACATTACCGTGATTCATATACATATATCGAACTACAAATGTCCTTTAATATCTAATTCGCTCTACCTCGGAATTAATAAATTCCCTCTCGGTTAAGCATATATGAAAATATATTAATTCCGAGGTAGAGTGAATTTGATATTAAAGGACATTTGTAGTTCGATATATGCATATGAATCACGGTAATGTGATAGACTTTTATATAAATATATATATATATATATATATATATATATATATATATATATATATATATATATCTATATATATAATATATATATATATATATATATATATATATATATATATATATAATAATATATATATATATATGTATATACATATAAAAACACGTTGGCATAAGCAAAACATATAACCATTTTTGTCACCAGCAAAAAAAAAAAATTATAAATAAATATAAAATAACATAAATACACAAAGAGGAAAGCGAAATACGAGAAGCATCTGAGAAGAAATACCATCCCATCAAGAAGCCTCATCCAGGGAAATATGACGTCATCAACATCGTCACTTTTCAATTAATACAAAGACTTTATTTTGATTCCTGTTTTTTTCTTAGTTGATGAAACTATATCCTGTGAAATGAAATTCATATTCATATCCTCTTCTGGAAATGAGATTAACTGGCAGGTTAATTTCTTCATAATCTTGGCGCTGGAAATATTATGATATTTTTATTCATAAGCTTCAAATTGTTGGAAGTTTAGTCTCGTGGGGCCGATTACAAAGGAAGGCTTGAATCCTTTCAGTCACCATGGAAATATTGTGAGTAAGGTATGGGGGAATGCGAATGATATTGTTATGACATTTACAATGTAATAAGAGCAGCATACTTTTCATGTACACTTATACACACACACACGTATATATATGTATATATATATATATATATATATATTATATATATAATATATATATATATATGAATATGTGTTATATATGTATGTATGTATGCTTTTGTCTACGGAATTACAACGAACGTCAAATTACGCTATATCAGAAAGTAAAAAAAAAAGAGAATCAAACAAAAAGAAAGGCAAAGAAGAAGCTCAAAAAGCCAACGGGGAGGGGGGTGTGGGGGGAGAGGCAGACAGTAAAAACGAAACACAAACAACGAGCGAACACTTAACAATCACAAAGCTTTGAAGAATGGCCCCATAAAATTCCTTGGAAACAGAGAAAGTTGGACGCATTGAAATGGAAAGTTTTGTATTTACCAAAGTCATTCGTATCCAGGAAACTCTCAGATATAAGATAGAAAATGAAAGTCCACCAAAGTTAAGAGTGGACACATATCGTTCGTTTCAATTCATGTCTAGTTAGAAATTACATCCACAATGAATGAATTGTCAGTATATACAAAACGATTAATAAATACCAAAAGATATACGTATTTTATAAGCTGATTTGATTATTTACTATTTATTTAATATTTAATTATACGCGCACACACACACACACACACACACACAGTTTTAATGTCACGGAATTAAACTCAATTCATCAACAGATTCCAGACCTTAATATTACACTAGACTTTGACGTTGGTACAAATTCAGCTGAATTAACAAGTGACTCATTTACATATCACAGAATTAATTATTGAGCTCTTATATAAAACTAAGGTATTTAAGTTAGAGTCTGCTTCTGATACAAATTGATGAATTATAGCCAATAGATGATTCTTCTGAATAAGAAAGAAATGTTCATTAAAAAGAACAGTCCTGTAGAAAACCACACACACACACACACAAGAAAAAACCCATACATTATCCATACATTGAGTTGAGTTACAATTGGGTGATTCACAGCCTATGCATGTCGAAGAGATTATTCCCTCATTTTCAGGGAGAGAGAGAGAGAGAGAGAGAGAGAGAGAGAGAGAGAGAGAGAGAGAGAGAGAGAGAGAGAGAGACATTATAGAGGAAATGCCACACTTCCACCCTGTATTAAAAATGCAATTACCAGAAGTGGCATTTCGCTGTACCTCCCAGTTTTGTCAAGTCGAGTACAGAGAACACTACAGCGGAGTATTCTCAAAATATTGTTTTATTTTTATTATGAAATATTAACCCCCTTTTCTAAAGAGATTCACTACAAAAAGCAGCTAATGAATGGCTTTCTTTGAACTAAGATAAGAGAGATAAAAGGATAGTTCATATTCGTGTATTTAAAGCAAAGAGCTTTCTGGTGCTGTGATGTGGATACGAAAACCTAAATTCAGACTTTTGATTTAAAGGGAAAGAATGTTGTGACCGTTTAAAACTTACTCGAGTATATACTATAATATATACATATTATCACCTTACAACAAATTCCTCTTGATGGGAAATTTTTTAACGTCAGTAAGTGGATATGATGGCAATGCTTTATTGAGCTTCAACACACACACACAGTAAAAGAGAGAGAAAGAGAGAGAGAGAGAATAGGGCACGATATGGACTAATCTTGCTTTGAACTATTCTTTTACGAAGTGAAAATTTTTTCTTTTAAAGTTTGCCTTCCAGGGGAACAGTTGTTCTTGTCGAATCAAAGGAGAAAGAACAAAATGAAGAACAAACGTCAAATGTGAACACGCTAGAAAAGTTGAAGTTGTACGAAGGCAGAGACGAGTCACTTGTCTCTATAACAATGTGACGTCATTTCCGGAAACTCCCGAATAAAGTCTTCAGTCACTCAACTCTTTTCCTGTCATGAGCTCTTTCGGTTTTAGAAAGTGAGCTTTCACAAGAGCTGACAAGGGGAAAGCGAGTGGCTTTTTCGTTAAAGGATAAATAAAAACGTTTTAGTTTCAAGGGAGAACTCGAGAGCGAAACCTCCTGCCTGGAGACCCCTGTTGGGCGGGACCGCGGGGTGGAGGGGGATATTCCAGACAGATTTATCCCTGCGCAAGCAACTAAAAACTGGTGTATGAATTTATTTTCTCTAACAAAAGAATTTACCAAGAGACATTTGAAACTTCTGCTTTTTGCAAGTTTATTTACTTTCCATAGATATGAAAGAAATGCAATATTTACCTTTTGCTGTTTTATCCAGGCGTGAATTCTACACACTACAAAATAACATTTTTTAATTAAGATACTTTACAAGAACTAAAAATACACAAGTAATTAAGGTTACATAAGTTGAAAAGACAGAAAGTTTCTGTAATTGCTCCCCAGATATGACCTATATTCTGGACATGAGTTTCTGCACAATACAGAACTAAATATTTGTCTAAAATGATTTCACCTGACTTAAATATACATATGTAATTAAGATAAATGACTTTAAAAGAAAGAAATTCTCTAATTACTGCATAAACGCCCTGTATTTCTCCCTAATGGCTCTTTCTGTAAGATCTAAATATTCAACTTAAATTCACAATAACAGTCCATTAGCCCTTCCTTGAACTAGCTCATCATAAAATAACTTCCAGGAAGGAAATAAAGCTTCCAGAATTCCAGGAGCAACGGCCTTCTTCTGCTCCGAAGGCAGGAGGGAAAAAACGTTCCTCGAAGAAGCTCATTTCGAGGAAGAACGGCAGAACGTTCATTAAACGTTCTCAACATGGGGGAGAGACGGAAACTGACTCTCCTGAGACGAAAAAACGTCTCGCCTTCTGAACGTTCATTGCCATCTTCTTTGTTTGTTTCTGGAGTCCTTCCTTTCTCTAAGGCGGTTAGTCGGTTGGTTAGAAATGAACTACAGAATAAAATGAAAAGTTAATTAAAATTTGTTTAAAACTGAAAAAAGTGAAAAATTATGAAAATATAAAAAAATAGGGAAAATGGAGTGCTTATTAATATTTGTATGCTTAAAGATACAATTAAAATTTGGTCTTTTTCTACATATCTATGGCGCACGAATATACAGTGACTGAAATTCCACAATTACCTTTGTTAGTAAAGGCTGTATTTTACTTCCATTGTTACAAATTACAGTTTTGACTCATAAATACAACTCTGGATTTTCACTGATTTTTTGCATAACTTGTCTTGGGCTCCTCTTCAGCATAACCTATTGTTTCGGTTTTGACTTATAAACGTAATTGTGGTTTTTCAGTATTTTTTTTTTTTTTTGAGATAACTAGTCTTGGGATCCTTCTCAATAGAACCCATAGTTTTAGTTTATAACTTAGGCTGGAATCAGTTACAAATTTAAAAGAGGACTCAGTTACAGCAAAAGAATATATATTTGATGTTATGTCTGCTCATTCTTTAATATAACACATTCTTTTGGTTTATAGATTCAGAAAGGACTCGGTTATAATTACGAAATATATAAATCTTGTATAATATGGGCTCATTCTCAATATAACCCATTATTGTGGTTTATAGATTCAAAGACGAATCAGTTATAGTTACAAAATAGAAAAATGGTGTCTATCCAGTTGTAAAAGTGGGGAATGTAAAAAAAAAAAAAAAAAAAGTTTGAAAAAAAGTAAATAAAGAAAATAAAGTTGGGAGAAGAGAAGATAACCGCTGCCCAGTGCACAAGAGGCAAAGAATCCAGTTTGCAACGGAATGTAAACAGCAACAAATCCCTTTGAAGAGGAAGGAAATAAAATTCAATCCTTATACTACCAGCCTTCATGAAACATGTCCTGCCAAAACAAAACAAAAAAAGGCAAAAGGTAGATAAAAGGAAGAGAGTGTCTGCTGGCGTTGACTAAATAGAGACCTACTATTGTGTTTGCCTTTTTGAGGCTTTCCCTAAATTCTACTTCAAAAGAACATGTACTGGATGTGTACACGCACATAAAATAAATACAAACATGTATATATATATATATATATATATATATATATATATATATATATATATATATATATAATATATATATATATATATCGGTGCTTCAGCATTCAATTATAAAAAAGTCCAGAAGGAGTCCATGATACTATATTTAAAAGGCCAAGTTTATTATATATGAGACGTTTCGCACAACTGTGTGCATCATCAGTCTGTGAATAAAATACAAAGACATATTAAAATCATATAAAGTTAAAAGGAATTCACAATTTTAAAAAATAAAGTCAAAAAAAGATTAAAAAGAGCAGTAAATAAAAAGAGAGACTACTAAAAACACCAACCGTCCATGATCAGAGGTGAAGATGGAATGAGTTACAGTTGGCAGAGAGAAGCGACGAAACTACTAGCCAGGTACAGAGGTGACGAGGACAAATTACCGTTTAATGAGGGCAACCCAGTCTTTTAATATAATAACGACTCAAGCGTTGTTAGTTGGTCAGGATGTTTTACATAATCAATTATTGTAAAATGTTCTTTTTTAATTTCAGTCTTGCATATTATTGAGTGGTTTCTGATATTGGAAAATTCTGGTTGTTTTATCCTTTGACCTGTACGGAAGCTAAAGCCCAAATGGCTACAATATCTGACCCTCAGCAACCTCCGAGTCGATCCAACGTAGAGCCCGGACATCCAGGGCATGTGAATTTATAAATAACGTTGGATTTCATGAAGGGCTGCAATGGCGATCTTTAAAGTTAAAAAACGATCGAAATAGTGCAAGGATTACTCGACACAAGCCTGACTTTAAGACACGGAATTTCCTGTTCAATTATACGAGTGAGGTTTAAGATAAATTTTGAATCTGAAAAATACGGAACAGTAGCATAAAATATTTTCTTTCGGTACATCAAAAGTAGTTGTTGATGGATGCTTAACAAATTCTTGCATCCATCAACAACTACTTTTGATGTACCGAAGAAAATATTTTATGCTACTGTTCCGTATTTTTCAGATTCAAAATTTATCTTAAACCTCACTCGTATAATTGAACAGGAAATTCCGTGTCTTAAAGTCAGGCTTGTGTCGAGTAATCCTTGCACTATTCGATCGTTTTTTAACTTTAAAGATCGCCTTCAGCCCTTCATGAGATCCAACGTTATTTATAAATTCACATGCCCTGGATGTCCGGGCTCTTACGTTGGATCGACTCGGAGGTTGCTGAGGGTCAGATATTGTTTAGCCATTTGGGCTTTAGCTTCCGTTACAGGTCAAGGATAAAACAACCAGAATTTTCCAATATCAGAAAACCACTCAATAATATGCAAGACTGAAATTAAAAAGAACATTTTACAATAATTGATTATGTAAAACCTCCTGACCAACTAACAACGCTTGAGTCGTTATATATTAAAAGACTGGTGCCCTCATTAAACGGTAATTTGTCCTCGCACCTCTGTACCTGGCATAGTTGTCGTCGCTTCTCTCTGCCAACTGTAACTCATTCCTCTTCACCTCTGATCATGGACGGTTGGTGTTTTTAGTAGTCTCTCTTTTTATTTACTGCTCTATTTAATCTTTTTTTTGACTTTATTTTTTAAAATTGTGAATTCCTTTTAACTTTATATGATTTTAATATGTCTTTGTATTTATTCACAGACTGATGATGCACACAGTTGTGCGAAACGTCTCATATATAATAAACTTGGCCTTTTAAATATAGTATCATGGACTCCTTCTGGACTTTTTATAATTGAATGCTGAAGCACCGTATATTTTCCAAAGATGATACTGAAGCTCTTCTTCGCCCTCCTGTTTGCCTTCGTCTCCGACTCCGAGGAATTCAACACTTTTCTCAACTGCTGAAGCACCGCTATCCGTCCATTACTATCTCTACGTCACGAAAACTTGAAAAAACAACGCTTAGACTGGAAAAGGCGAAGGCTGATTTGGACTTTCTTCAATACTGCCAGTTGAATGATGTCTTTCCAAAATTCGTCCGCTTTAAACTGTACAAATCCACGCTATACAATACCGACTTCTATAAGGATACGCTCAGGACTCTATTGATGAAAGAAATTGATTGTAAAATTGCATGCTATTAAGAAAAACTATCCACTGATACGGAACAACTCAAGAAGTTATTATACGATGATTTATCCATGCTAGACCGTTTACTATACCAAAGAATGTTTTGTAATTTTATTAATAATTATATTTCTGATATTTTTAGTAGACATCAAAGAAAATTGTTGAACCTTGGTGTTGTTATTCCTGAATTCCAGCTAAGAAACAAGTGTATTTTTAACTACTCTGACTATGTTTTATCAAAGAGAGAAGAGTTTTTACTTTCTTTTGGGTTGGATTTCTGCCTTCCGTCTTTTAGACCCAACTATGCCAGATTTTTCTTACCTTTTGAGATGTTATTCCAAAGACTGATGAAGTTAGATTTTAATCAAAATATAGGCAATCTTCAACAGAAAATTTCCAACCTAACTCATAAAACTACCTCAATCTTAAAACTAACTGGACACCATTTTTTAGACCAAATGATTTGAAAATACTGTTGAAACTTAAAGAGAGAGAAGATATTGTTATATGTAAACCTGATGAAGGCAAGGGAGTTGTTATTTTGAACAAAAATGATTATGTCAGGAAAATGGAAAATATCTTATCTGACTGTACGAAGTTTAAGTCTCATGGTGAACCAACATTTCTTGATATATATAAGAGGGAAGATAAGATCAACAGATTTCTTAGAAAAATTAAAAATGACAACATTATAAATGAAACTATCTATCAACAACTGTTTGTTACTGGTTCGTCATTTAGCATACTATATGGACAACCAAAATACATAAGCCTGACTTCGCCACTTAGACCAACTTATGGCTGCATATAATAGCCCCTCTTTCTCTATCTCTAAATTTTTAGCTGGATTACTGTCGAATTAAGTAACAATGAGTATTCCTTAAGAAACGGCTATGAATTCCAGCAATTAATCACTAAGCAAGATGGGGACTATTACATGGTCAGCTTCGACGTTGAGTCCCTCTTTACAAATGTTCCACTAAATGATACTATTAATATTATACTTGACAAAATTTTTATTGATGATGATACAACATTTCATGGTTTTGACCGGTTGACTTTTAAACAGTTTCTCGATCTTGCTGTGCAAGATTCGATGTTCATTTTTAATAAACAACTCTACTCGCAGGTCGATGGAGTTGCTATGGGGTCTCCTTTAGGCCCTATTTTTGCTAACTTTTTTATGTCTGATTTAGAATCAAAACTTTTAAACGGTTGTGACCCTAATTTTAAACCATTTTTATATCGAAGATATGTGGATGATACTTTTGCTTTATTTAGACATTCATGGCAGTGCTCCTTGTTTTTTAGAATTCATTAATAACGCTCATTCTCAGATTAATTTTACTATGGAGGTAGAGAGCGAGGGCAGCCTTCCATATCTTGATATTAAGGTAACGAGGATTAACTCGGAA
>NC_061095.1:57083154-57091730 GCF_015104395.2 Macrobrachium nipponense | reverse complement strand
GCTTTGATGTCCCCGAAAATCAATATTTTTTCTACCGAAGTTACGATTAGCTTGACTAAAGGTTACATCGTCTTCTAGGATAAGTTATACAGATTTTTTCGGATGCTCTGCGTGCGAGATTCTTAGATCTTTCGTATTTCGAAATTGGATTTTTCATGTTAACTCTTCTCTCTCTCTCTCTCTCTCTCTCTCTCTCTCTCTCTATCTCTCCTCTCTCTCTCTCGTGGTTTTAGTTAGCTATCAGTATATGTAACCATCATTCTTTAGAGTTTTGTTAATTTCCGAGTTTGTTGCTCCAAGTGGTGCTTTTAGAGGTCCTCCTCCTCCGCAGATTCAGGTCAACGACTTCAGCTCCCACGAAAGCACAAAAATTATTGAGTTCTTAGGATAAGGAGGAGCACCCTTCTTACTTTGAAGAATGTGATGCTGGGCCTTGTTTCTAATTCATTTGGTGAGTGGGATGGAGTGGTCTGGTATTTTAATATGCTCACTTCCGTTAATTTTAAAATCTACCCTTAGATATATTGCACTGGAAATGTCTACATTATGTTTTATAACAAATTTTATAATTAACATTCGTCTAAGGAGTTTTTTTTCCAATACTTGATAAACAAACACACAAGATCAAAATAATTTTGTGACAGTCAATAGTGAACTTTTAAAAGAGTTAAATGTTCCAGTGATTAAAGGAATTTTGAATTTTGTTTTCCAACTCAAAATCTTATTGGCCTTTCAAATAGAAAATATATATATACATACAAACACACACACCACACACACACACACAGACACACACACACACACACACACACACACACATATATATATATATTATATATATATATATATATATATATATATAGTATATATATATATAATATATATATATATATATATATAATATATCGAGCTACAATGTCCTTTAATATCTAATTCGCTCTACCTCAGAATTAATATATTTTTCATATATGCTTAACCGAAGGGGAATTTTTTTCTCGATAATAGATTTACCTGGTACTTGGGCGCGAACGCAGGTACATTCTATAAAATCCAGGAACGTCAGTGGAAGCGATACCACCCAACCGCGAAGAGGCTTAAAGGTATATGTCGTCTCTCACCTCAAATACTTTCTTGCGCTGAAGTATTCGTTGGTTTGGAGACAACATCAACCCGCCTCGACTCCGGTAGTTAAGTAGCGCTTTTGACAACACGTAGCATTTTACATAAGTCATATCACATTACCGTGATTCATATACATATATCGAGCTACAATGTCCTTTAATATCTAATTCGCTCTACCTCGGAATTAATATATTTTCATATATGCTTAACCGAAGGGGAATTTTTTTCTCGATAATAGATTTACCTGTACTTGGGGGCGCGAACGCAGGTACATTATAAATCCAGGAACGTCAGTGGAAGCGATACCACCCAACCGCGAGAGCTTAAAGGTATATGTCGTCTCTCACCTCAAATACTTTCTCACGCTGAAGTATTCGTTGGTTTGGAGACAACATCAACCCGTCACGACTCCGGTAGTTAAGTAGCGCTTTTGACAACACGTAGCATTTTACATAAGTCATATCACATTACCGTGATTCATATACATATATCGAGCTACAATGTCCTTTAATATCTAATTCGCTCTACCTCGGAATTAACATATTTTCATATATGCTTAACCGAAGGGGAATTTTTTTTCTCGATAATAGATTTACCTGTACTTGGGCGCGAACGCAGGTACATTATAAATCCAGGAACATCATTGGAAGCGATACCAACCCAACCGCGAGAGGCTTAAGGTATATGTCGTCGCTCACACTCAAATATTTCTCGCGCTGAGTATTCGTTTTGGTTTGGAGACAACATCAACCCGCCTCGAATCCGGTAGTTAAGTAGCGCTTTTGAAAACACGTAGCATTTTACATAAGTCATATCACATTACCGTGATTCATATACATATGGATCGAGCTACAATGTCCTTTAATATCTAATTCGCCTCCACCTCGGAATTAATATATTTTCATATATGCTTAACCGAAGGGGAATATTTTTCTCGATAATAGATTTACCTGTACTTGGGCGCGAACTGCAGGTACATTTTTAAATCCAGGAACGTCAGTGGAAGCGATACCACCCAACCGCGAGAGGCTTAAAGGTATATGTCGTCTCTCACCTCAAAATACTTTCTCTCGCTGCTGAAGTATTCGTTGGTTTGGAGACAACATCAACCCGCCTCGACTCCGGTAGTTAAGTAGCGCTTTTGACAACACGTAGCATTTTACATAAGTCATATCACATTACCGTGATTCATATACATATATCGAGCTACAATGTCATTTAATATCTAATTCGCTCTATACCTCCCGGAATTAATATATTTTCCATATATGCGGTAACCGAAGGGGAATTTTTTTTCTTGAATAATAGAATTTACCAGGTACTTTGGGCGGGCGGAACGCAGGTAAATTATTAAAATCCAGGAACGTCAGTGGGAAGCGATACCACCCAACCGCGAGAGGCTTAAAGGTATATTTTGCGTGCTCTCAACCTCAAATACTTTCTCGCGCTGAAGTATTCGTTGGTTTGGAGACAACATCAACCCGTCACGACTCCGGTAGTTAAGTAGCGCTTTTGACAACACGTAGATTTTACATAAGTGGTGGTATCGCTTCCACTGACGTTCCCTGGATTTATAATGTACCTACGTTCGCGCCCAAGTACAGGTAAATCTATTATCGAGAAAAAAATTCCCCTTCGGTTAAGCATATACGAAAAATATATTTAATTCCGAGGTAGAGCGAATTAGATATTAAAGGACAGTTGTAGCTCGATATATGTATATGAATCACGGTAATGTGATATGACTTATGTAAAATGCTACGTGTTGTCAAAAGCGCTACTTAACTACCGGAGTCGAGCGGGGGTTGATGTTGTCTCCAAACCAACGAATACTTCAGCGCGAGAAAGTATTTGAGGGTGAGAGACAACATATACCTTTAAGCCTCCCGCGGTTGGGTGGTATCGTATCTTCCACTGACGTTCCTGGATTTATAATGTACCTGCGTTCGCGCCCAAGTACAGGTAAATCTATTATCGAGAAAAAAATTCGGCTTCGGTTAAGCATATATGAAAATATATTAATTTCCGAGGTTGAGCGAATTAGATATTAAAGGACATTGTAGCTCGATATATGTATATGAATCACGGTAATGTGATATGACTTATGTAAAATGCTACTGTTGTCAAAAGCGCTACTTAACTACCGGAGTCGAGGCGGGTTGATGTTGTCTCCAAACCACGATAACTTCAGCGCGAGAAAGTATTTGAGGTGAGAGAGGACATATACCCTTTAAGCCTCTCGCGGTGGGTGGTATCGCTTCCACTGACGTTCCTGGATTATAATGTACCTGCGTTCGCGCCCCAAGTACAGGTAAATCTATTATCGAGAAAAAAATTCCCCTTCGGTTTAAGCATATATGAAATATATTAATTACCGAGGTAGAGCGAATTAGATATTAAAGGACATTGTAGCTCGATATGTGTATATGAAACACGGTAATGTGATATGGACTTATGTAAAATGCTACGTGTTGTCAAAAGCGCTACTTAACTACCGGAGTCGAGGCGGGTTGATGTTGTCTCCAAACCAACGAATACTTCAGCGCGAGAAAGTATTTGAGGTGAGAGACGACATATACCGTTTAAAGCCTCTCGGGCGGTTGGGTGGTTATCGCTTCCACTGACGTTCCTGGATTTATAATGTACCTGCGTTCGCGCCCAAGTACAGGTAAAATCTTATTATCGAGAGAAAAAAAATTCCCCTCCCCTTCGGTTAAGCATATATGAAAATATATTAATTCCCGAGGTAGAGCGAATTAGATATTAAAGGACATTGTAGCTCGATATGTGTATATGAATCACGGTAATGTGATATGACTTATATATATATATATATATATATATATATATATATATATATATATATATATATATATATATATATATATATATATATATATATATTTAAGAGAAAAGTAAGGTTGTCTTATTTCATTTTTTCTAATTTTGAGGTCGCTACTTCATATTCTATGACAGTTATTTTTGATGATAAATTTGACATTATTCCCTTCTGAAGCTTGACTTTTTAAGAAACTGCTACTTTATCTATTATTTTAATTCACTTTATAAGTCCATGATAAATGACGTCACATAATGATTCTCGTCACCGAAAAACATCGGGCTACAGATAAAATGAAAACAACACTTCCGTGATGATCGTGTGTTTGTGTGTGCGAGCATGTATGTACATCAATGCATTGTCATACATGTATACTTTCAAATATATATATATATATATATATATATATATATATATATATATATATATATATATATATATATATATATATATACATATATAGAGTATATATATATATGTAAGACAGGGTTTTGATTAATAATATATTGTTCGTACGTTCTCTGTGACATATGGAATGTGGAGGACAGTGCAGAGTAACGACCTGAGGGTAGCTGATGAATGAGTTTCTAGGAGATGGCGTGAGATAAAAGTGCTTAGTTCAGGAAGTCAATGTACGACAGTTTATGAACTCTTCTCAAGTGCCTTTTTGGGAAACTAGATGCAGCTAGAACCGCGAGGCGCTAGCGAACTGTGTGTTCGTATGTGCGTGTGCGCCTATTTCTGTAAATAGGTTCATACCCAAAACCTATGGGAGGGATTTTGACAGAGGGCTTCGAGTCATAGGCAAAGATGCCGTGGCATTCGCCGGGGGAGTTTTTTTTGTGACATAGTGTTTAGTGTCCGGTTGGGAATGGGTAAGTGTTTACCTTTACTTTAGCCAAAGGGGTGGCTTGTTTATATCTTGTAAGATGTTCCATTTTGTTAACTTTGTCTTTAAACTTGTGTGTGTACTTACCGAGTGTGTTCTGTATCTTTGAACAGATGGTTCTGGATTTCGGTGGGACAGAGTTCCCAGGACTTTTGGGTGACTTGACAATGAGTGTTTAAGTAGTCGTAAGACTGGATATATTAGTTAATCGACTTAGTATTATTGTAAATAAACGTTATGTTATGATGCAACTCTCTCATTTTCATTACCTGTTAGAATGGAGAGAAAGAGGTGGAGAGAGAGAGAGAGAGAGAGAGAGATGGGGTGATTGCCGGGAGAGAGAGAGAGAGAGCCTGTGTGTGTAATGGAGTTATGGGGTCTGCCTTCCGTTTCGTGTCCACGCTTACCTTATGAATACATGAGGGTTTTCCCCATGTTTATAGTGGTGGCAGACGGTTAAAGAGGGGATATGAAAGTTTTCTTGCTTTTCTATGCCTAGGAACGCCAATGTAGAGATGGTTGGCCAGTTAGAAAAAGGGGGTAGAGAAAATGTCCCGTCCGTTGATGGGGGATGAGGAGAGATTTTTCTATTAGGGTCATCAAATTTGCCCGTACCGAGATTCTTCAGGGTGGGAGTCGTGAGACAAGCAACTCAGTCTAGTTCATGAGTGAGTGTTGCTAGGGGTCATCTCAGCGGTCGCGTGTGTACTGTGCCGACGAGATTTACGCGTTTTTACGAAGAATTTCGAGTTCCTTTTGTTCCCATTATGGAGTGGTGAGTGTTAAACTGTTGTTTTGAAGGAGTGGGTTTTTGTTTAAATATTTCAGGGTTATGGGATTGTTCAAGAGGTCAATAATTTTTCTTGTCTTTGCCCCATAGTGACGTGTTTTCTTTATTCACGCGTGTTTGTAATAGACGTATGCATTCGTCTTTGTTTAAAACATAGGAGTGTAGTTTTTTCTATGCATGGGAACTGTGCTTAGACAAGCATATTTGGCTTAGAGACACAGAGCGGCCACAATTTTACGGGCTCAGCATATTGCAAGGGGAGTATGGCCTGCCTCGGGGGATAGTCGCATGGAAGGTATCACTAGCCTCACTCGAGAGATAGTGCAGGGGAGGGTATTGCGAGATGGGTACTGGTGTATACCTCGGGCTGTTCTGCCGCTCGACTGAGGGGTTGTTCTCAGGGGGGGAGAAATTTTTTTTTCTCAGTGTGGGTGAACTCCCCCTTTTCCTTTTTTTTCCTTTTTTTTTTTCCTTTGTGTTGGGGATGGATTTGGCTTTGACATTGAATGCTAAGATATCAGCGATTGATTGATAAGTGATGAAAGTGAAATCCCGTAGAGTCTTTTTTTTAGAAAAGAGATTTTTTTTTTTCTCTCTTGGATGAAGAGAAAAGGAAATAAAAAGAGATTTTTTCTTTTCCGTAAATGAGGGGAAAAGTAGTTAACATGCACGTGGGATGGGTGTTTATAATGTTTCTTTGTGCCTTGAAAGACACAAATATAAGGGGGATACACAGATTATTTTTTTTTTTATTGTGTTGGAGAAATTACTTTGAAATGCCGATGATTGGTGTTGTATCTGTGTGTGGCAATGGTGTTATGTCATGGTGTTGCATGCTGGAGGAAATTGTATGTCATAAGATTCAGCATTACTGTTGTATGCTATTTTGAAGTTTCACCCTTACTGAGAATTATTGCTATGAAGAGTTATTATTATTATTGATAATTATTATACTTGAGATGTGTCACGGGAGGTTTGCTTAAGTATAATTATCATTACGGGAGAATTGTTTTACGAGAGTTTATTTGAGATATTTCATGGGAGATTAATTTAATAATTATTACGATAATTATTCATGGATAATTATTACAATGAATTAATGGGAGAAGTCTTGTGTTTAATTAAATTGTTGAGTTTTTTTGTAACTTTGGAGAATATTTTCAGTGATTCACGGGGATGAGTTTTGCTGAATCTTGATGAATCTGACTGAATCTTGGTGAATTGTGTTGAAACTTGCTGAACATTTGCTGAATTTTGTGCTGAATTTTTGGAGAATGGACAAGCATTAACTTTGGTGATAATTTTTGTACTGATACTGATGATTTTGATGATAGCAATTTTTTTTGGTGATTTTGTGATAATAATATTTCTGATACTGATTTTTTATATACTAATACGTGGGTGCCGTAATGCTGTCAAGGGAGGTGAAATCTTTTGTGATTATGGGAAGAACTAACAACACATTATTTTAGTTTTTTTTTTCTTTTTTTTATGAGTTCAGCAGATAATTGCTTGACATCTAGTGAGTTACGGGAGATAGAATAAGGTGCTGGTTGATTTTTCTTTTCTCCTTTTTTGGAAATTAGCCATAGCTGACACAAGTTTTTTACCATGGGTGAATTTGAATTTGTTTTTTCTCTCCAGTTAGTGTGAATATTGTCTCAGTTCATGACTTAGAGTCATTGTTCGGGGGGACGTGTTTCGTGTTTTAGCTATTTGATGCTATAGAGTAATATAGGGGAGAATTTTTTGCACGTTTTGAATGCATACGTAATGGCACTACATTTTTTTCTCTGGATATTTGTGTTCCAGAAATTGTGAGTTTTCTTGCGCAATACATTAGTTGTATTTGTGACAACTTTGTGAGAGATAGGAAACTTGGCTAAGTTTTCTAGTGGCTTATGTCGTAGTGCATATGGAGAAGTCTTGGGTAAGACACTGTGAGTTGGGAATTCTGTTATAATGACTTGTGGCACATTGGTGATTTTTTCTAGAATTTTCTAGACAGTTTTATTTGCCGAGTTTTTGCCCTTTTTTAGCAGTTATGCTAAATGGAGTGAGTTTTTTATAGTTTTTACTGTAACATTGAGTTATTCTCTGGAGAATTGGAGTTAGAATTGAGATATAATTGAGATATATTATTTTGGAGAGATAATTGGAGGTATATATTATTTTGGAGTTATATTTGAGATATAATATATGGGAGACATATTTTTTGGCCACTTTTGATATTTGCCAATAGTGATGAGAGCTATGTTTAGTTCAATTATTTTGCAGCCATCTTTGTTGCAAATGGAGACACATATTTGGAGATTATGGGGCAATATTTGTGAGTATGTGAGTTAGTTGCCTTGAGTGCACATTTTTTGGAGATATATTTTTGGAGCCTTGTTTTGTTCCACATGGAGTTATTGGGGAAATAGAGGTAAATATGTTTTGTATTTGCCGAAATAGAGGTGATTATTCTCTATTCTTGGAGTGGTGTTTTTTTTTTACTGACGTGTGGCTATTGGAGAAATAAGAGAATAATATAAGGGGGTTGGTTATTAACCAAATGGAGGAAATATTTTTATAACCGGAGTGGTGTTATTATTAATATGGTGTCTCATAATGGAGTTGGTATTAATCTTGGGCGGGTGACCTTTTTTTTTGTGGTTATGGGAGTTTTTTTGAGCAAAGAGAAGATTTCTGTAGTTCTTTTTTTTTGATTTCGTGTCTATTTAGAGGCGAATGGCATTACTGCATTACGAGTTATTTGGAGATGTGTGTGCATTTTTCATGTTCACAAGTGTGTTATTCTTGGAGAAATATAATTTGGGAAAAGTCATGTTGAGAGAATAAGTCTTCGAGACAAATTTTTGAACACATTGAGTCATATCCTGGGGTTTTAATTCTGTGAAATGTGTCAGTTAGACTTTTTTTTCTTGAGAATCAGA
>NC_061095.1:57055654-57078154 GCF_015104395.2 Macrobrachium nipponense | reverse complement strand
CATCTTTCTTCAAAAGATTAGTTTAATGGATGAGCATATCGGAAAAGTTTTTTCACAAACTTCGGTAGTAAACCTACCATGCCCAGAAAACGTCTTACACCTCTCCTATTTTGAGGTGCAGGAAAGTTTGAAATAGCCTCCACATTCGCTTTCTTAGGAGTGACTTTACCCAGGCCTATCTCGTGCCCAAGATAAACTACCTTGGCCTGAGCAAAATCACTCTTCCTTAAATTAACTACCAAACCAGCCTTTCTTAGAACCTCAAATAGAGCTCTAATTCTCTTTAGATGTGTCTCCCAATCGTCGCTATAAATGATTAAGTCATCAATATATACTACACATCCTTCTAAATCACAAGTAATGAAATTCATGAGTCTTTGAAAGGTGGCGGCTGCATTTTTCATACCAAATAGCATAACTTTGCATTCATACAGCCCGTCACCTGTCACAAATGCAGAATTTTTCCTTGCCCTGGGTGAAAGACCGACCTGGCAGTAGCCTTTCAACAAATCAAATTTGCTAATATATTTAGCAGATCCCACACAGTCGATACAATCTACCACCCAAGGCAAAGGGAAGGAGTCTGTCTTCGTAACAGAGTTAACCTTGCGATAATCAAAGCAGAGTCTATGCTCGCCACCCTCCTTTTTAACCAAGACTACCGGAGAGCTCCAGGGGCTACAACTGGGCTCTACGAGATCGTGGTCCAGCATATACTTCACTTCGTCTTTAACGATGTCCCTTTTGCAGGGGTTTAACCTATACGGACTTTGTTTAATAGGTCTCGCCTCCCCTACATCAACATCATGTTCTAAAATAATAGTTCGTCCTGGTGAATCCTGAAATAAATCTTTATAATCATTAATTAACATTGTTAAAGACATTACTTTGTCCTTATCCAGGTGCTGAAATTTATCATCAAGGTTATTGAGAATACTCGAATTATTAGACAGACCATCAGGTCCCACAGATAATTTAATGTCTACCATAGGATCTACTTCTACCTCTACCAGTGACACTCGTTCTAGGTCTACCTCTACTTCTCAACTGACAAAAGGCTTTAACATATTTATGTGACAAATTTGGGTTTTTCGACGTCTTTCAGGAGTCTCAATCAGGTAATTAACATTATTCAATTTTTTGAGTACCTTCCACGGACCTGAGAATTTTGCCTTGAGTGGATTTCCAGGCATGGGAAGCAATACCAAGACTTGTCTCCTGGATCAAAATGTCTCATTTGGGTTCCACATCATAATTTGTTTTCATAGTAGCTTGAGCCTTTGTTAAATTTTCCCAGGCAAAGGTCCAAGCTCTACGCAATTCTCCTGTAAATTAGATACATAATCCAAAACATTCATTCCGTGGGGTTTCTCCCTCCCAGTGCTCTCTCCACAACATCCAATGGACCACGAACACAATGTCCAAATATAAGCTGAAAGGGAGAGAAACCCAAAGTCTCATTAGGCATTGACCTGATTGCAAATAAAGCATAAGGGATCTCTTTATCTCATTCACAACCTGTTTCCAAACAAAATTTTTTTAAGACAGATTTCAGGGTTTGGTGGAATCTCTCCACTTGGCCCTGACTTTCAGGGTGATAAGGGGAGGAAGTAACATGATCAATCCCTGAACTCATTCATTTTTCGCTTAAAGTACCTACTTGTAAAGTTCGTACCACAGTCACTTTGAATAGTCTTTGGTAATACCAAACGCCTCGTAAAGAAGCCAACCAGCGCCTCAACAATTTTCTCCCCTCTAATACTCCGCAGTGGGACCGCCTCAGGGAAACGTGACATCCTATCAACCATTGTCAAAATATATTCATGTACCCCGCGCGTCTGCGGTAAAGGACCAACAACATCAATAATCACTTCCCTGAAAGGTTCCCCCACTGATGGAATAGGAATTAAAGGAGCTTTTGGAATTTTCTGATTCGGCTTTCTTCCCCACGAGTTGACAAACCTTGCAAGATAATACATGTCGCTTTACATCACGACGCATTCCAGGCCAGAAAAAATGTTCAGCGAGTTTCTGAATAGTCTTCCTTACCCCGAAATGTCCTGAAAGGTTATTCTCATGTGCAAAAAATAATAACTTGGAACGGTATCGTTCTGGAATTACCAATTGCCTTAAAACCTCAACCTGGTCAGCAGGTGCATTAACTGACCTACTGACTCTATACACCAAACCTTCTTGTTTAAGAAAAACAGGTTTTGATAAATCATCAACATCAAAATCATCAAAATTAGAAAACTCATTTTCTTGGGCTTCTTTTAAAGCCTCGACATCCCATTCAATATCATTAAACAAAATATCTCTACTACTATTACTACAACTACTCGTCACTTGTGCAGTCGCCTGTCCATTCCATTTCAATCAGAAATTCTAAATTAACATTATCGAGATCAATCTCTCGAGCACGAGAACGAGTAATAACAGAGGTAGGTTCCCACAGAGAAACATCAAAACAATACGCATCATCCTCTATCTCCGTAACAGTCAAAATTGGGAAATAATTTGCCTCGTCATGTAACACCAAATCATTAGCAAATAACATGCCAATACCGGGAACAGGTAAACTGTCGACCACTGCTAGTTTTACCGTACCCTCATAATACTCAGTTTCTAGATACGTTGTTTCGAGAGGATAAGAAGCAATCGTGTTAGAAAATCCACCCAGAATTACAAAATCATTATTTGAAAATTCAAACCCATTAGGTACAGAAGTTTTTAAAATTAAAGATTGACCTGCACCAGTGTCACGAAGAATCTTAACACTACGTCCTATTCGTTTGTCAACATCAGTGAAAATAGTCCCATTCGATATGTATTTAGCAAATTTTAGTCACTTGCTCTCATTCGATACCTCTTTCTTTGGAGATGTCTCCGCAGAAACAACATTAACGGGTTCCGTATTCCTTTCTAGGTAATTTTTCCTAGCAAAGCAATTCGCTTTTATATGACCCTTCCTATTACACCAATAACAACTTAACCCAGACTCGTGAGATTCTCTGCGTCCACTACCACCACCAGACATACTACTATTCGTGTAACTACGCGATACTACACTACCGTTTTTACTGCTATCTACATTACGGTTCACACTTGCATTTTTATCAAAATCAGTAGACCTTTTCTGATATGGTTTTCCCTGCCAAATATTTCCATTACGAGGAGAGAACTTTTTAGACATATCTTTCCTTACCGGGTCTTGCCTGTGTGCAAGGGAGTACTCATCAGAGGCAATTGCCACCTCCTGTAAAGAATCAATCTTTAACTCCTCCAAATGAATCTTTAGCTCCCTTGACACAGACCTCTTAAATTCTTCAGTCAAAATCAACTCCCTAAACTTTTAAAACGAGTCAATCTCCTTAGACTTTAACCAGTCGTCCATGAACTGTTCTTTCTTTCAGGCAAATTCTACGAAAGTCATATCCGGACTCTTTTTAAAGTTCCTAAATTTTTGTCTGTATGCCTCCGGAACGAGATCGTAAGCTTTCAGGATTATCGCTTTCACAGAGTCATAATCAGATGACAATCCCTCGTTAAGTGTATTGTACACACGCTGTGACTTACCATTTAAGCGACACTGGATCAAAGTGGTCCACATGTCCCGAGGCCAATTCAACTTCTTAGCAATTCTTTCAAAAGAAATGAAGAATTCGGAAACGTCTTCTTCATTAAACTGGGGAACAAATTTAATGGCGCTTAACAGGTTAAATTTATCATTATAACTACGATTATACCATTATCGGCCGACATCTGCAATTTTAACAATTGGATGGATTTCATGATCCCTTTCCTTTGCCCTTTCTTCAGCCTGTAGCTGAAGTGCTTTAAAATCCAACTCTTTAATCCTGGATTGCTCCTTCAAAATATCCAATTTCAGTTGGCTTACCTGACCATCATTTATATCATTTCCACTGCCTGTTTCCCCATTTTTATTACTAACATTGTCTTCCTCAACATCTCTGGCACCTACCACCTTATTTTCACCATTTTTATTACTATTCCCTATTACCTCATCACTAATGATACCTAAGGTTTCTTTAAACAACTTACCAGCTTTAATTACCTCAAATAAGAGCTGACCTTTCCTAACCTCTGAAGACACACTCAAACCTAGAAATTCACCTAATATCCATAACTGATCTCGTTTTAGATCAAAGAGATTCCTCTCCCAATCAGGGTCTGCCAAAAACTGGGCAGCAGCGTTCTCTTCCTCATCAAAATAATGCATAATTATATACTAAGTGGGGTGGAACTGAAAATAATCTACCTAAGCCCATCCACTGACCTAAACACCTCCTTGAATGCACTCGTGAATTACACTGTCGGATTATCCTGGCTAGAGGTCGCCAATATATGTTATGAACATTACACACAACTATTTAATAGTATCATAAGTGGCAAGAACAGGCTCTTTTCTTTTAATGATCAGTGCCACAAAGGTTAGAATTTAAAGCCAAGGGGCAAGATCTCCAGACAGTGAAAAACACCAAATAACACTCAAGAGGATTAACGAAAATATAAACCAAAACCAAAACTTTAGTATTTATTATAAATAAATCTTAAATTAAACCCATATGAAAAAAAAAACTGATTAGGGTTTACAAAATATTTTACCTAAAAATATTCTCATTCAGACGATAGAACAAGAGACAGTAATTAGGAGGAGGAAGGAAAACAGCCTATTTCTAGAAAGCCCTGAAAATATTCTTTTGGAGAAGATAATGAAAGAGGGAAAGAACCTTAATCCTAGATCATACAATTACCCCAAAAAAATATTTACATACATAATTACACATAACTTAACACAGATCACTTGATCTGACATCAAAGGCGGTTACAAGCAGGGACTATATGGTCGATAACACCACGGCTGTCTATCAACTGCTCCGGAATCACGAAGGGGGTCTGCAGCCGGAGGATACACTGACCCGCGTCAGTAACGTCTATAACAAATATATTCAGTATATCCTTACCAGCATTCTGAACAGATTCAGGCCTTTTCACGACTCGGAGTTTCAGGACGAAAGCAGGACAAAGGGACAATGACAAGATGCTTTCCCAAGGGCAGCAGGCAGTTCCAGAGGTTCGGGGGCGTAGATATAGTAACTTCTGCAGCACACAGGAAGGGCGCCCGAACAGAGCACAGGAGACGTTTCTCAAACAAGACTGCAGCTTCCACAGTGACTTTAGTAATTAGGAGGCGGAACACCGTCAACGCCCTCCGTAATACAGGTGAAAAGGGGGTTCCTCAAACGTAGGAAGGCCAAGAGAATCTCCAAATTTTTAAAACGTCCTGCAGGGATCAGGTCAGGAAACCTCCAAGATAAGGAGCCGAAAGCATACTCCTTTTCATCCTCAGCCAACGGTCCCCACCAAAGGGAGGCAACGACCCGCAAATCACCAAACAAGCATCCGGCCGAATAAATACATGAAAAGAGAAAAAAAACAACTCTCATGGGCGAGGTACCACTTAAATAATAAAAACCTTCGGTGGGAGCGAGAAAACCTTAACCAGTCTTTTTTTTGTGGCAATAAAAATTTAAATTGAAAGTAACTGAATGAAATTGACTTTACAGGCCACGAATGAAAATTAAGCATATTATGACACTTTATATATATATATATATATATATATAGTATAACATATATATATATATATATATATATATATATATATATATATATATGTACATGTATAATGTGTATGTGTGTGCGCGTGTGCGCGCGTGTGTGCATGTGGATATAAGGATAAAACAGAAGCGATATTGGAACCCCTTTATCCAACAGGCCATATCCCCGACCCTCAACGAACAATAATGATTTCCTATCATATCAGTATAGAGAACAATTTACAGAAGGCTTCTTGGAATGACAGCTTTAGGCAATTAAGGGATATGGAAGTGGCTAGGTGCCGTCTAAGCCGGGGTGGGGGGTTAGGAAAGGAGGGGTATATACCCTTCTATAAAAGAGGATCCCTTAAATGGTATGTTCCTGATTTCATCTTGTTTCCTCCTCTCATTGTTCTTGTATCAGATTCCTGTCGGTTTTCTGCTTAATTAAATCAGTGTTAATTGTCTGACCTGTTTGGAACAAAATACACTAACTGTAAACTATTACTGACGCATCACATTTTACAGTAGTATAAGTTTTCTTGGGCTGACAGTTACGCTTTTGGGATTCAACTCCGCCCTCTTGTTAACAAGAGAAGGTCTGGAACCATTTATATATATATATATATTATATATATATATATATATATATATATATAAGATATATATATATATATATATATATATATAGAGAGAGAGAGAGAGAGATAGAGAGAGAGAGCGAGAGAGAGAGAGAGAGAGAGAGAGAGGGGACTCTCCACATATACCAATGACCCACCAAACTTCCTTTTATTAGAGCCCCAAATTTACCACAGAGCCCGAAAAGGGCCAACAAGCACAAGTCCTTATTGTACCCCAGTAAGAAGAAGCGATGTTATTGCATCATTTATAAATAGCGTGTCATTTTCATGTTTCACGAGCGCAAAATAATCTTTAATAAAAAAGAATGACTTCAATCAGTAACACGTGACTCTATGTAACAGATCAAGAAAGGATAACTGACTGATGCCTCTTATGAGATGACTGGATGCTGTGAGTTCAAGATGCTTTGATAGAAATCATTTTAGTGAAGATCCTTTAAGGAATTTGTTTGTCTTATATATGTAATACAGCAAAACTTCATTCAGGTGATGAGAAAAATGTGTCTTGGTGCCTTTATCATCATCATTAGTAGCATCATGAGAAGAGTGAATATAAAAACCAGTATTTCCTGAACAAAATAAACAAACAGGCAAAGATATGAGAAAGAAAACCTGAAGAAAGATCGATATGGCTGACGCAGGTCCCTCCAAAAGGTCGAGCCCCATGAGGGAGGAAGAGAAGGCACAGGAATAATTCAAGTCGTAGAACACCTCCCCCGAAATATCATTCGTTCTCACTTCATTGGAAAGGTTACTCACCATACTGCCTAGAAGGTAAAACAGACCAACTATGCAATGTAAAGAAAAAGTGGAAGATATCTGTTATAGAACAGAATAGCTCTGTATAACTTGAGAAAAGTTTTTTCTAAATGAGTCATTTAGCAAATACGGAAATTTAGCATAAAAATATTGCTGAGGATCTGTATACATGGGTGTTTTATCAGAGGCTGTTTTATCAGTTTCTTTTCTCAGAGGTTGTTTTACAAGCGAGGGAAGCTTTTAAAAAACTTGTCCAAAATGGAAGCAGTTATCCGTAAAATGATTGCATAAGATGAGGACCTCATCTTGAAGCAGCAGCTATTGGACGCCGACATTAAAGCCCTGTGGAAGAGGAGATGGAAAATAGCATTAAACGAACAAAAACTATAGATATTCGACCGTAAAAGTGTCTTCTCTAAAAATCGGATATTAAAAATTTTATCTTGTCCAAGAACAAGGACATCTAAAAATGAGAGGATTCTCGTTTTCAAATTTGTCAAGTAATGAAGATCCATCTGCAGCAGATCTGTCCCAGAAATCGTTAATGAAATCAGGTGGTGATCACGTGACGCGAGGAAATATTGCTGCAATAATTATTATTTCAGTTCTTCAGAGGGAGAGACAGACTCCCGCCTTATTATTAGACTCCCCAAGATGAATGACTCGTATCAAAGGGAATCTCATACGTAATTACATTAATGATACGCAAACTGTATTTAATGGCCGCTGAGCTGTAATGGAGAATTACACTGTACGTTATTCATTTGGGTTAGGGGAGCCTCTTGTTGGAGTATATAGGTTGGAATATGAGATATTAGTTTGTAATTAGTCCCTTGGAAATTTTAACGGTCCACATGAATACTGTGTAGGTAAATGTACGAAAAACATTATTATAAATGATTTCATAAAATGCTACAATATATCATACAATGAGAGTTATTCAGTAATAAAGTTCATATCTCACTGACTGTTATAGCTTTTGATACGTTATTTTAGATTGTATTATAATTATGAATTTATATTACCCTACCTCCGTTCATATTCCCTTTCTTCCATATTACTCTCCTCAACCCTCTCCTGACAATATTTTAATTGTGCTTCAACTGCGAAAGGTTTTCCTCCTGTTACGCCTTTCAAACCTTTCTACTCTCAATTTCCCTTTCAGCGCTGAATGACCTCATAGGTACCGGCTCTTGGCCTCTGGCCTAAAATCTATATTATATTCTATTCTTTTATAATAACGATGTCGAATCTCTTGCATTAATGTAAATTTATAATGAGGGATCATTCATCATCTAGTATTGGTTACTATGTCCCATTCCCTCTTAAGTCCAGGACATTCGATTATGCAAATGAAGTCGTTTGGTCATTACTGCTCTGGGCATATGTACCCAAGGCATTATTAGCTTTTAGTTGTATGGAAAGTCATTTAGATATTTACCTTAGTTGTCGGGGAACTGCTTGCTTGCTTTATCACTTGGGTTAGAACTGAGTGTACAGTTGGACACAGGTTTCCCTGGTACACCTTCATGAGGGACTTCGAAAAATTATATGGTAACAGTGTTTACTGAGGGGGACGGGGGGAGGACTCTTCCTCTCTTAGCAAGAGTTCCACCAATAAGCTCTGGAATTCTTTCAGTGGGAGGAGTCATTAGGTATGGTTGGAGAAACACACACACACACACACACACACACACACTCACTCACACGGAGTAAAAGAAAAAAAAAAAAAAGAAATCTGAGCAGGTTATATCACTGTAACTAAGATTACTGTCTCACTTTTAATATAATTTTGTTTATTAAGATTCCATTCAACTTTCGTCTAGGTCGTTATCTTACCACCGTGTCTGTTATTATATATCGGTCATATGCATTATGCAATACTTAAAATTGATAAAAATTTTAGAGTTATATTGGTATTGGAGAGAATCACGAACATCATAACAGGATATTTTAACCTTATCACGTAAGCCAAGTTTATAGTATCGGTTGCAGTGCGTTTCCTACCAATAATATAATAGGAAGCTATAAAGAGAAGCGCAGCAGCACTTCATTGAACATACCCAAACACTATGAACTTGTTGAAAGTGTCCGACACCTTAGCTCCTCTCTCTCTCTCGCTCTCTCTCTCTCTCTCATATCAGCTAATTTAAAGTGACATGTCACCTAGAAATACCACTGCGCTAAGTATGCAGTTGTTTTTTTGATATGTCATTAACACAGTCTAATCTTGACGAAACTAATATATGCATATATATTTTTTTCGCGGGGGGGGGTGGGGGGGGGGGGGGGGGGTCTCGGGGATTGAGTTCTTGTTGTAAGTCGTCTTACAGGTTTTGGAATTCTAAAATGTAATTCAAGCTGACAAGCTTCTTGCTTTTTGCTGTACCGATGTTGGGTTTGTATTCCCTCTTGAATATACAGTAGATGTTATACCCTACACGCCGTTCATTACAATAATTATTACATGATATGGTAGAAAACATATTTACTTGGCTTATATTTTCTAATATATTAATTGTGATAAATGTTTTAATGTCATACGGACAGAAATTCCTTTCGCTCTTATCATCATTCGTGTGAGGATAATAGACAGACGTCTCTATTGTTAAACAGCCCCTTCAGTCATTTACCTGTCCATTGTGGAAAGAGCTATTTGGAGAAATGTAGTTTGATGATATTGTCCTAATGTTATCTTTTTAGATAATTTTTTTTTAAAGAAAAAATCAGGATAGCGAAATTCCCTTTAGATTTTGTGAACTCCTTTAAAATATCAAATTCACCTCTAATAAATAAATTATAATAATCATGACCATGAGGTAATCCAAATATACACACTCAATTTTTTACATTTATTTAATATTAGTGAGAAATCCAGCCACCTTCCTTCTATCTTGCAATCTGTTAGGCATAGAAGATTCATGGCTTCTGACGATCTGTGGTCGGTTGTGGAAGAGTTTCCATTGTGTTCCCAGAGGTTCATAAGTTGATCTGGTCTCCTCTCCCTCTCAGATTCCCAACATTTTACCAAATTAGCCTAAATATTCTCAGTGAGGTTCATGTCTGTATCCTTACTTGGCCAGCCAAGCAACTGCAGATCCTCTCGACCTTGAAACCATTCCTGGACTACTCTGGCCGTATGGATGGGGCAGCGGTCGTGAATGAAAATGACAGGAGCAGGCGGGGAGGAATAATTCCGCTCTTGAAGTGAAAGAAGTTAGCAATCATGAAGAATTTCAATGTATTTTTCACCAGTGAACCCCCACTCAATCCTGGTGATATCATCCATATAATGTAAGAAGATCCAGCCCTACAAGTTTACTGTGACATGCCCATTCCTGGTCACCTCGTAAATATCTTCTGTAGTATCTGAAGGGAAAAAATCTCATTTTTAACAATTTACGCTTTGCTTTTCGTAATAGGGAAAATAATGCTATATCGTTTGGGGAAATAAAATACTAAGTAACAACCCTTGCAATAAGTTAAGAAGTGTATTCATCTGCAAGGATTAATACTTATAATAGCATTAAGTTTGATCTGCAACAGTCCGTATGCTATGATATTCTTTAATTCAGTAAACAGGCTTGTACTCTATATTATAAGTTTGTCCTACGTGATTATTCATAACATTAATAATGCATTTGCTTAATGCCTGAAAGCTGGCCATAATAGAACTAATGGGGGGTTTTCAATGAAGAATTTTTATTTTCACACTTCTCTTAGCAATATAATTCAATTAGCGGAAAATACATGGTTATTGACAAAATTATTATCTTTTGATTATAATATTACCCTTGCTTATAATTATTATAGGCTGACTGTTATTAATGATTATAGAAACTCACCTTATATTACTCGGTCTTCAGTTATTTTGTATTCTGCCGTGACTTCTGCTAGTAAAAGACCTTTCGTCACTGCATACTGGGCTCGAGACCAAAATTCCATATCCTACCCCACAAACTGTTGAACAAAGGCAAGCCTATCAGCACGATGCCGTTCGGCGAGATATTCCTTCTTGGCAGTAATTCATGAGGTATTCCTGCCTCATGCAGAGTCTTCGCACCGTCATGGCCGAAACATTTAATACCAGACGTTCACGAATAGCAATAGTATTGGTAAAAGGATCTTATATGATGCTTGTCGAATGTCGTCGTTATCCTAACGGGTGGGGGGTCATTCGTGGTGGAGGTCTTCGAACTGAAATAGGTAATTAACATGCAGATACCTAGATAATCAAGATTAATTATAGCCTGTTTAATTATGGGAACGCTATTTGGTATTCTGGGAAGTAAAGAGAAAGAATCACTATAAGAGTTCAACAGGACCAAAGCAACTGTAATTTAAGGTTTTCATAATTTCACGGGTTTATAAGGTTTATAGTTTAAAAAATTAATAAATAAATGAAATAAATAAATGCTATCCAAAGTCGGTCAATTTCCCAGTCTAAGCGTGCCTCCTTTTCCATTTATTTACTGTTGTAGGGGAGACGTCAAGATGCTGTGCAACAGCACGTATTGAAAGCCCACTTTCTCGTAGAGCGACGATCTGTGCCCGGAGAACAATATGTTGCTGTTCATTTGGAGACTATAACGAATACTAGCAGAGGACAGATAACTATCAAAATTTATACAACACCTCAGTCTAGCCATGATTGGGTGACAAACTTGTTAGCGTGTAATAGGGGTGCTGTAGCAGTGATATCGTTATCACTGAACAAAGTGATATATTAAATCACACGATTAGTGGGACTGATTGATTGGTTGGCTGTTACTGGCATTGCAACATCTCAGGTCATTACTGTCATTGATAACGTTTAAAATTCTGTATGTCTTCATAATGAAAAATTGTTAATTGTCTGTTTGAAACACTGTTTACTAAAGGTGGTGCTGTCCCTCTCTTAACGTGAATTCCACTAATCCACTTTCGAGCTGTTTTAGTGTATAAGAGGTTGGAGGATGCAAACTTGTAATAAGTATTAATCCTCATAGATGAATAGACATTATCTTAATGCAGGGGTTGTTACTTAGCATTACATTTCCCCCTACCGATATATCATTATTTTCCCTGTTACAGTTCCTCGCTGGACGAGTGGTTTTCGCGCTCGGCTGCCAATTCGGTGGTCCGAAGTTCGAATCAACCCGGTCTCGGCCAACGCGGATCGGAGGAATTTATTTCTGGTGATAGATATTCATTTCTCGATATAGTGTGGATTGGCTCTCACAAATAAACTGTAGGCCCCGTTGCTAGGTGACCATTGGTTCCTAGCCACGAAAAAAATATCTAATCCTTCGGGCCAGCCCTAGGAGAGTTGTTAATCAGCTCAGTGGTCTGGTAAAACTAAGATATACTTTTTTTTTCCTGTTACGGAAAGCAACGCGTAAATTGTAAAAAAAATTCAGATTGTTTTCCTTCAGATAATACCAAGGAAACATTTACGAAGTGGCCAGGAGTGGCTTGTAACCGTAAACGTGTGGGCCTGGATTTCCTTACATGGTATATGTGATATCACCAAGACTGAAGGTTTTCATCAGTGAAAAATACATTAAAATTCTTCAAGATTTCTTTCTCCCTCACTTCACCAGCGGAATTATCCTTTTCACTTAGTCCTGTCATTTTCATTCATGACAGCTGCCCATCCATACGGCCAGAATAGTCCAGGAATGGTTTCAAGGTCGAGAGGATTTGAATTGGTTGACTGGCCACAAATAATGGGTGCAGACATGAACCCCATAGATCCCGAGAAAGATTAAGTTAATTAAAGATTAAACAATTAATTCACAGGTGCCCCGAGAGAGGCCGAAGTGCAGTGGAAAAATCACTGAATTTCTAATCAGTTTTCTCCCATGTATACATTAAAAAAAGATTATTTTTGTTTCCATTATTTTTATGCTTATCCATTTCGTATGAAGTAGCTACTGTCGCATGTCTTATGTAATATAAGCAGGTTAGGGGTAATTACGTTTGCTTTATGTCTATTACAATTCGAATCATAATTACCTGACCTGTTATCGAATTACAATTATAACTTCAATTACAAAATTGGGGCAACAATATCAAATACGATCATTAGTATAATTTCACAATTGTAATCACAGCTACAAATACATATATAAAATTTATTATTCAATTACATTTCGCACACCCATTTCCTTAAACAAATGCAGATAGTTGCAAAGTGTTTATACTTGAGTTTAGTGTCCTTTTACAGTCAATTTCTGCAACAATTGTAAGTTGTAACTTTTAATACCTTTAGTACAAATAAAACAAACATATCTAAAAATATTTAGAACTGCAGAAATTATCATTAACATCCTATGATTTGCCTAAGTAAATTGTTAGTATGTTTATTGTGTTGAAAATTATTATGCTGATTATAAGAAAATAATACTGAAATACAAAACTCAAATATTGGAAAACATTTTCGCAAAACTTTGTACAAAAAAAGGAAATAAATGGAATAAAAATTTTTTTAGAATTGGTAGCTGGTTTGTTAACATTCTCCCTTAATAATATAATAAATAAATTGGGTAGCGACTCAAAACATCTCTCTATTGCATGTGGTTAAGATGAGTTCTCGAAAAGTAAGAGGGCTGCTCTAGGATAACAATTTCAAATAAAGTACTTTATTATTTGAACTTTTCAGTTACAATTACGATTACCATTAAGTATAAATAAAAAACAAACGCAATTACAGTTAACTTCAAAACGTGTAATTAAAAAAATTTCAGATAAATGACAATTACTCCAAGCCTGAATAAAAGGTAATGTTTAATTGTAATTGGTAAAGCTCCCTTACTGTGGGTTTCACAGACAGTGCAGTCACGTTTTTGGTCAATAACACTGTAATGAAGACTGGTATCAGTACGAGATTTTGCTATAATTTTTGCGCTATAACTCTAATGAATGTCCGGTAAAAATGCTCAATTTTTATTTGTAACACAGAGCAACTATAACCAGTTACCTATTCAAACCAATCTGTAGGCAATAGGCGGCTCTCTCTTTGCTAAAAAAAAAAGTTGAAAAGTTGCGTGACAAACGGATTTCTGCTACCATGCCGACAGTTATGTTCCGGCCATCTCTTCTTCACCTTCGTAATACAAGCATATGGCTGATGCCCTGAGTCCAAATGAAGATTGCGAAGGAGGTAACCAAACACAAGTATAACAGTAGCTTTACCATCAATCACAGTGTCTATCGTTCTACTACTCCACTATACATGCAGATATCTCTCACTCTAATCATTATAATCATTTACTCCTAACCCAAATCAATAGTCACTAAAGAAAGAAAAAAAAAATTTGACCTCAAGATAAAAATAGTAATAGCTACTACTACTGCTGCTGCTACTGCTGCTGCTACTGCTGCTGATGCTAAGAATAATAGTAAAAAAAATGCTATATCACTGGTTATTATTATTAATGATTAATTAATATTGTTCCCTTGTTTTCAACGTAGAGCAAAAGTAATATATCCATGCCTAAGGTAAGGTAGTACGGTACGGAATTTGCACATTTTTCCGTACCTGAACAGTACCGTACCGTACTTTGGTAAAATTGTCATTGCGTAATTCCGTACCGTACACATAGGCTAAATATCAACCGTACCGTACTGTACCGTAATGCCAGCAACCGAGTGAATCGTTAGATATAAACAACATTGTAAATTATTATTAGATTAGATAGATGGATAGATAAAAAAATCGTACAAAATATACTTAAACTGAAGTAACATTCAGAGAGAGAGAGAGAGAGAGAAGAGAGAGAGAGAGAGAGAGAGAATGGATGGGAGGAGAGGTGAGGAAGGAAGAGGAAGGGGGTGGAGGGGGGGAAGTGGGGTGGAGGGAGAGGGTAGGCGAATTTTTTTTTTCTTTATACTGTCGTGTTCATATCCATTTCTGGCTAATCGAGCCTTTTGCCTCTTCGTACAGGACAAGTGTCTATTCTTTATAATTTTTGTTTCATGATTCTCTTAAAAATTACACTACAGCAAAATCTCGTACTTATACGAATCTTAGTTCAGAGGAAATAGGTTAGAGAATTCGCGAACACTTTTACCGAGCTCATTTTACGAAGCAGTGCTCAACGAGTATTCAGTTCTCAATGTAATTATTAACAGGAACAATAATTACGTGAGCTTATTATATTTAACAGTAGTAACTTTATTTCATACCATGGTGATTATGATCCCTATTGGCTAATCCTACAATCAAGGAACGATGTAATGATATATGAAGCAATGTATTGTTTTACTCGACTCGAAACAGAGTCTGAATCCCAACGGAGGTGAGGTCGTCAGCAGGATTTTGAAATAGGTCAGACTTCATAACCACTCACCATGAATTGAAGGGACACAAATCTGGCGTTCGAGGACGAATTGTCACTTTACGCGACAATAGCTTCCCGATACGACCCATTGCACGTGATGTTGGTGTGTCCCCCACCACGGTACAGTTGTGGATAAGAAGGTGGGAGGAGAGTGGGAACTTGAACGACTTGCGTAAGTTGTTTATGCTGAATAATTGGTGGATATGTTACATTGTTCATGGTTATTTAATCTTGCTTATTTGATATGAAAGTTTCTTTCT
Organism: Macrobrachium nipponense; assembly: GCF_015104395.2. NCBI lineage: Eukaryota > Metazoa > Arthropoda > Malacostraca > Decapoda > Palaemonidae > Macrobrachium > Macrobrachium nipponense. Next base: position 57,062,549 of record NC_061095.1, on the reverse strand, counting down.
TAAATGTATTTCGTCTCGCTATTATAATTTTGGTTAGACTACAGCTATCCAAAGCCATTCCAACACCACAGTAATAATTCAGGTGCACCTCCATAATTCCACGCCGGTGGGTGGTTGGCCCTTGTCAACCTCAACCATGAACAAAGTTAGATAGTCGATTGAGTTGTCTCGGTAAAATTAAGCCTATAAGAGCATTTTATTTGTGTCCACACCGTCACAGTCATTGTGTGTCTTTTGATAGCTATATGTTATTTATTAAATGTCATTTCAGTGATGGCTAAAGAATGATTTACAGTTTTGATAACCACCAACCAAATTGAGAATATTATGGATATATGTAATCTCGTTTCTATTTGATATGCTTTTTGAAAACCAAAAATATACAGCCATGTTTTACTAAATTATGATCAATCCATAGAGTACAAAATTCGAAGATAATATGTTCTCTTAGCTAGGCCAGGGGTACTTCTTTGTGTTAATAGTCGCCTTGACACGTTATATAGAATTAATAGCACTAAAAACAAACAACACCGCAATTGAGTGCGCTAGGAATATTTATGAGTGCTAAATCAGTAAACATGGAATTCAACACATAATAATAATCTGACTAGGGTGATGTAAATCAATAATAATCTCCTTAACTAGTTGTGTGAATTCCTTTCCATTAAGAAAACCAATACTATATTTTATCACCCAGAGTCAATCGGTTTGGTAGAACGGATAAATAAAAAAAGTGTCATGTCTTATGATTTACAACTCGTGATATTGGATCAGAACTGGATTATAGTGGTTCTCGCGGGTTGGTTTAAATACCTTATCATTCATATCTTGTATCTATATAATTGAAACCGCACGTAGACCTTATATGGTACGCGGGGGGAACCTCCCCCCGCCCCGGGGCCCCCGCCCCGGGACGGGGATCCCCAGGGGAGGGCCAACTGGGGCCCCGCCCGCCCTAGACACTCCCAGTGGGCCCGCCCGCCCCGGGGACCCTTGGCGGGCCAGTGGCCTGCCCGGGCCCAGGGGACTCGGCCCGCCCGCCCCGTGGATCCCTCGGCGGGCCACCCTCCCGCGGCCGACTCCCCCGGGCTGGGACCCCGGGGTGGGGCCCCCCGCCCCGGGGACCTCGGCGCCGATGGCCCGCCCGCGGGACTCGGCATCCCCCGGGGCGGCCGACTGGCCCGCCCGCCCCTCCCGGGGACCTCGGCAGGCCGACTGGCACGCCCGCCCCGGGGACCTCGGGGGGCAGTGGCCCGCCCGCCGGGGATCGGCACAGGGCCCAGTGGCCCGCCCGCCCCGGGGACCCTCGGCGGGACCCCGTGGCCCGCCCGCCCCGGGGACCTCGGCGGGCCCAGGCCCGCCCGCCCCGGGGACCTCGCGGGCCAGTGGCCGCCCGCCCGGGGACTCGGCGGGGACCCACTGGCCCGGCCCGCCACGGGGACCTCGGGGGGCCCGTGCCCGTGGCCCCGCACGCAGTGGCGCCCGCCCTCCGGGGACCTCGGGCGGGCCCACTGGCCCGCCCTCCCCGGGGACCTCGGCCGCCCCGGGGACCCGGCCCGGGCCCGGGGACTTGGCCCGCCCGCCCCGGGGACCTCGGCGGGCCCACTGGCCCGAAGCCCGGGGACCTCGGCGGGCCCACTGCCCGCCCCGCCCTCCGCGGGACCTCGGCGCCTCCGCCTCTGGCCCCGTGCCCCTCTGGCCCCCGCCCGGGACCTCGCCGTGCCTCCTGGCCCGCCCGCACCGCGGACTCGGCGGGCCTCCTTGGCCCGCCCCCTTCCCCCCCGGGGACCTCGGCGGGCCTCGGGCCCGCCCCCCCGCCCACCCTGGGACCTCGGCCGGCCTACTGGCTCGCCCGCCCCGGGGACCTCAGCGAGCCTCTGGCCCGAGCCGCCAGGGGATCTCGGCGGGCCTCCTGGCTCGCCCGCCCCTGGGCGGTTCGGCGGGCTTTGCCCACCGTCCACCCCCTGCAGACACTTAACCTTTGCTTATCCTTAGAACCAGAATATTGCCACTGAATCCTTGCATATCTCCTCCTAGGCTTCTCTCAATCCTTTCTTCCTTCTTTTGGCACTCCACGAATCTTCACTGAATCCTTTGCTCCTTCTCCTGGGACTCCCACCAATCTTCCCTCAATTCTCTGCTCCTTTTTCTGCCACTCCAGAAATCCACTCATTTTTCCTCAACCTTTCTACATCCCTCCATCTTCCTTTTCCCTCAGGAATCAATAAAACTCTTAACAAAACATTTTCACTGATTTATTTTCTTTTCCTCCAGCTTTCTTTTCCTCAACATTTAACACAAACTTATATACATAAACATCAAACTATTCATACACTAATCTTCAAAACTTTCATCAATTAGTAACCTTTAGTTTTCCCAAAGCTAAACGAAACTATTGAGGATCACCTCTTAAGATCCAAACTCAAATTCATTCATTCATTCACATTCATTTATGAAAGAAGTCCTTTAAACTCCACTTAAACTCAAATTATTAGTATAGTAACAAGTATTACTCTCAAGAATTTTTTTTGTGTAAATGAAATTGCCATCTTTGTAAATAACCTTTATTTATTTCAATTCAAAACAAATTTCCATACAACAAACATTCTCTCATTTTCAAAATATGATCCGTCTTCGTGAGTCCCACCTTAGACTGGATCCTGCTATTCCTTGAAGCTGGGCACCTGCTCCGGCACTTTCCAATTGTCCTCTTGTCAGGCATCTGTAATTCCCCTTCAGGTTCTTCCGCTTGCAAATCAATTTCTCCTTTGCTCATCTCGTCTGTTGGGCCTCATCTCCCCGCTGCTCCTTCAGTTCGGCCTGGACACCCAGTCTTCCTCTCCACCGGATTGATTGCCGACCATTTCCTTCTTCAAAAAAAAGGAAAACATGTCAGCTCGTTCATCTTCAGCTACGCAACCTTATCTTCACGCTGGATTCCACCCATTTTCCTTCGCATCTTCCACTTCTTCGCAGACGCTGCCAACTGACCTCCACTCCTTTCCTGCGGATTCTCGCTTTTTTTCGCTGCGTCCTTTTCTTCCTGATGACCTCGCCATCTGCGCCGCTTCTGCGGTCTTCACCTGCAGCTCTCTCCTTCTGTCCTAGGAGTCTCTCTTGCCTTTCAACCTGGCATCGTTTCTCTGTCCAAATTCTTTTGTCTTGTCCATCAGATGCTGATTTTCTTCTGTTTCTTCAGGATTTTGTCTTCCAGCTGCTGTTTTTCCTTCTTCTCTTCATCGTTCTCCTTCAGCTTCGAGCGGTCGATCCTCTGTTGCAGCTGAAGAATTATCCTGTCCAAGTTCACCTGCTGCTCTCTCTGGCACTAGATGGTGTCTCGCAAGGCCGCAATTCTCTCCTTCAGTTCCTTTTCCTTGGGCTGTTCTCCTCCATCATCAGTCGTCAGGAGGACCCTCACCAGTGCATCGGCATTCATCGTAAATAAGATGATTATTCCTGCCTTAAGACTTCTCTCCGTATTTCGAACATCTGGACAACAACGTCCCAACAACACCTGCTAACTGGAAGCCATCTCTGAAGTGTGGTACCCAGTTCATATTCTCTCCTCTCTCCCTCGATTTTTCGTTGGTTTTATATATTCCACCAGAAATATTTCGATTTATCAAAACATAGCAGGAAATATCTGGAAATATTTTTAACTATGCCTTGTCTCTTGGTGTTTATAAAATTGCTGAAATCTTTCTCAGGGATTTTTTGCAGTACGAATCTCTTTGTCTGATTTCTAACTTATATCAGTCATTATTACAAAAATAAAAACACTTGTTGATATAAATAATTCAATTTACAAATCACTTGTCAATGCCAGTCTTATTATTAATAATACTAATAATTTCAGGTCTATTTTAAATGTATTATAATGTAAACAGAAATGACTAGATTGAATAATGTGTACTACTAATTTTACTTCAACATAAATGGCACAGAGGACAAGATATTGTCATGGGAAATTAACAGAGTACACTCCAATATAGCGGGGTGGGCATTGTGATACAAAGCTAGCTCTCTCTCTCTCTCTCTCTCTCTCTCTCTCTCTCTCTCTCTCTCTCTCTCCACCCTTTGCAATGGCGGCATGCAGCTGCCCACGGCGATTTCGCGCATGTCCATTCCATGTTTATAGTTCCATGGTTATATACTAATCAAATTTAATATCTCTCTCTCTCTCTCTCTCTCTCTCTCTCTCTCTCTCTCTCTCTCTCTCTTGAATAATGAAACGAATATGTTTCGAGACCATGTTAATTTCTTATTCGGGAGTTACATATTAACCATCAAATACAGTGGTTAATCTCCCGCCTTCTCCGGTGGTCTGAAGTTCGATTCCCTGCTCTGCCAACGCGGAATCAGAGAAGTTTATTTCTGGTGATAGAAATACATTTCTCGATATAATGTGGTTCGGCCCGGATCCCACATAAAACTGTAGGTCCAGTTGCTAGGTAACCAACTGGTTCCTAGCCACGTAAAAATACCTAATCCTTCGGGCCAGCCCTAGGAGAGCTGTTAATCAGCTCAGTGGTCTGGTTAAACTAAGATATACTTAACTTTTTCCCGTCTTCTCCACATCCAAGGACCAGTTAGTATAATATAATTAACCTCACATCAATTCACGCTCCGTGGACTTGAAGCTTTTAGATTTAAATCGTCGTTTCGTTTTTATACCGAATTATCCCAAAATTCCCCACTGTGAGTCATTCAGTACTTCACTTTTCTTCAGTGACTCACTCCATTAGTTTGGCTGCTCTGTCTGCTCACGATCCTTATGTGGAGACTAAACTACCTACAGTTTTTCTTTTGGAAATAGCTCACTGCATACACTACACTTTTTCTTTGGCATGTGTCTTCTTACCTACAGCTTTCCTTCTGAGTAACTCACTACCTACAGCTTTACTTCTTAGAGTAACCCATTACCTACAGTTTTCTTTGGTGAGTGACCCCTGTTAGTATTATTTCGGGAACTCAGTACCCATAATTAACCATCGTCTCAATTTCATTATTTGCAATCAACATAGGCCCCAGCCTCTGCATATAACAGCAGCATAAAAATAGACTGTTATGATGTTATTATTTTAACTTACAGATCAGATTTTTCAGTTTCCGCGCTGCCTGTACGTGAGCACATGCATGTATGTATGTATGTATGTACATACATATATAAATATATAGTATATATATATATATATATATATATATATATATATAATATATATATATATATATATATATATATTATATATATATATATATATATGTATATATAATATAACCGAGCATATTATTTATTTTATATATATATATATAATATATATATATATATATATATATATATATATAATATATATATATATATATATATATATATATATATATATATATATATATATATATATATATATATTATATATATATATATATATATATCTATATATATATATATAATATATTATATATATATATATATATATATATATATATATATATTTAATATATATATATATATATATAATATATATATATATCTGTACTATATATATATTATATATAATATATATATATATATATATATATATATATATATAACCGAGCAAATTAATCATTCGGCACTGGTTCATCAAAACTAAAACAAGTGACAATCTCTTACCTTTAGTTGCTGGCTGTCTCTCTTTGCAAACGATATCAAGCTAAGATAAAAAACTAGGCTAATGAATTCTCGTAAATACAAAAATATACCTTTTATTCCCCAAACTAGCTGAACATGATATGGAACAAGAAATTAAAAACGTAACATTCAGAAACTAAGTCTGACCCACAAAAAACTGTAAAATTGTCATTCTATTCTCTGAATTAGACTACATTACTTTCTTCCTTAATATATATATATATATATATATATATATATATAATATATATATCTATATATATTATATATATATATATATACACATATATTATATATATATAATATATATATATATATATATATATATATATACTATATATATATCATATATATGTGTGTGTGTGTGTGTGTGTGTGTGTTGTGGCTGTGTGTGTGTGTGTGTGTGTGTTGTGCGCGTGCAGATAGATAGATGGCTAATAAATACACATAGTTGGGGTGGGGGTGGGGGGCCTGGTTTCCCTTTATTCAGTAGTTTACAGTCCGTTTTCTTCTGTGTCACATTCTTTGTCAAGCAAGAACTAAAATGCAAATAATATCCTGTATCCCATCTATAACAGCTCTAAGAAGAAGGGAATGGGGTGGGTGGGGGTGGTGGGGGAGGACGTTTTTTGGAGGTTATTATTTATATTTATTTATAATGCTTGAGGTACTTAGGGGTTGTTAATTATGTTCATTATTTACATAATTTTTAGTTTCTATGGTGTAACTATTATTGCATGAGGTACATCAGTTCTACGTTGTGCATATAGGTCAATAAACGTACGCTATCATCTCGACCTGTCAACTATCCTGACTGAAGATATGCACGTCTAAGTATATCATACTCGCACTTCACTCACCCAACCACTACGCACTAGAATACGGGTCATGCTCTATGTAGCAAGAGCCCGTGCAGGCATAAGGCCTGCTTAATCGCCAACAACAACAGCACTATCGCACACACAATATATATTTATAAATATAGATAGATAGTATATTATATTAGAGAATGGTTGATAATTTATTTTGAATATAACGAAATGAGAAGCCGCACATAAATAGTTAATGGGTTGTGAACTAAAACTATCGATAGCCCGCGAGAATTCTGGAGGGCTCAAAGAACTACGAGGAAAATGACGGCAGGAATCTTGGGAATAGCGACGCTGATTAGGAATGGGGAACTCCTTGTGTTCAAAAGAACCTTTATAAACCCCATCTGGAATT
>NC_061095.1:57030654-57050654 GCF_015104395.2 Macrobrachium nipponense | reverse complement strand
GCTGACGGTATTGATGTAATGATTTACTCTCTAAATTAAATAACCAGGTACCATCGATTAAGTTTACTCTAGAATTAGAAAAAGACAATTGCCTCCTTTCTTTTAGATGTTTTTGATACATAGGAGAACCATTTCAATGTAAAATTCAGTATTTATAGTAAACCGACCAACCAAACTTAAACCTTAGTTCATTTCTATTCAGGCCACCATCTTAACATCGAAAATATCAATTTGTTTTTTTCTTCTATGCTTTTACGAGCATTGGGCATTGTCAGTCACAATATTTGGATCAAGAAATTGAATCCATAAGAAAAATAAGGAAAGATTTATGTTTATCCTTTCACATACATTAGATATTTGTCATAATAAAAACCACAAAAAGTTTTGATAGTGTAAGTAACTACAACAGAAAGAAAAAAAATTTTAAGAACATTCTCAGTTTGCCTTTTTTAACGGATTTGAAACCTTACTTAAAATCATTGTTTAAAGCCTTTAAGGGTCAACCTTGTTTTTGTTTTTTCCATAATAACACACTAAAAGGGAAATGTTTAATAAAAAAATGGCCCCAGAGAAAGCAAACAACATAATATATAAAATTCCATGTATGGACTGTCCCTCATTTTATCTCGGACAGTAGAGCAAGGTGGCTTAGAAGTAAGGTTAAGCCAGCATAAATGTCTGTAAAAACTGGGAAAACATCTAATGCAATATTCATCATTTTAGTGAAAAACACCACTGAATTAACTGGATTGGTAGTTTCAGTAATTGCAAGGTCAAAAGATGTCTTATTCACGAAATCTTTTAGAATCTGCTTTAAATACAACTTTACTTCTCATGTAATTTCAAATATTAGTTGGGGCCCTGTTTCATTTAGACGCTTGTATTTGTAAAATGTTTAAGAAAGACCTCAAAGATATAATTACAGACTGAAATAAAAATTAAGTTGCCTTAGAGATATCTTCGTGTATATGTATGTTAATCTGGTATTTTTTTGTGAAATAGTATTGTGAATATGTTTTTGTTTACCAAGTTCTGAATAGCTGTCACTTATAATAATCCTTTTACATTGTCTTGCCCTTGGGTCCTGAGCAGATTGTCTTAACTTTTTTTTATTTTTTTTTTTTAAATGTACCCATGTTTATTGCTTGTTTCGGGAAGGTTACTCATCTTCCAGGTGTGTCAGTTTAGGTTTTACTAAATCTCTTTATAATCCTATCTGTCAGTTATACAACCTTTCTTGTATTGTCAATTCATGTAAGTCAGTTCATCTGCTAAGTAAAGGACGTTGAACGTAGAAAACATCTTGCGGAAAAAACTCCGTTGTTTTATTTTTCCCTCGTGGGATTATACTTTTATTTATGGATTTATCACGTTCCAAAATTTCGTGATTCAGTTATACATACTACTATATATATATATAGATATATATATATATATAGATATATATATATATATATATATATATATATATAGATATATATATATGCATACATATATGTGCGTACATAACTTCACAGGTGGACATCTCTCTCTCTCTCTTCTCTCTCTCTCTCTCTCTCTCTCTAATCTCTCTCATATTTCATTGTCTATCAAGAAAGTTGGTCAGTCGGTATGTAGGGTAGGGGGTATATGGATTCACACACTAGTTGTAAATATACCTGGACCATTATAATCGCTGTACGATATGTTGCTTATCATCAGGATTGTCTTAATTTTATTTTTTATGGTTCTCTCAGTAATTTTCTATTTTACACATTTTATTTCAAAAATTGAATAACATTACTATTATATGTATGTGGAGCCTTCATAAAGGATTTATTTCTGTAAAATTAGAAATAATTCTTGGTAATTTACTAACTGGCATCATTCTGATTTCCGGAGAGAAGATGTTCTCGACTTCATCACGTGAATTGAACGCGGCTACCTCATCGATGACTGACTTTCTTTTCCTTTAGAAATATGTATTACCAGTGAAAACTGTTGTTCCTCAATTAAAAAATTATACATTGGATCTGAGGGAAGAGCACCAGTTACTTATTAAATCAAATTTAGGGATGTAGGCGACTTGGTGACAGCGTTACCAATACACTGAGGAAATGAAGCCAGTTAGAAGTAGCGAGAGGGCGATTCACTTTGGGAAACTCGCAAAATGAGAAAATGAGGTAGTCTCGCCAGAAATAAGCCGAGTATTTGGCGTAGTTTTGAAAATTATTTTTTCGGGGGTAGATTATGGACTGAATTTGGGGAATTAGGTTTTCTTTAATATAGACACATCAGTAGAGAAAAACAGTCCCCCCTTGGATTGTTAAGTTTAGGGGTCGCTCTATCAAGTTATTACAAAGATATTTACAGTTTGGGTTGGGCTGCCTGAGCAGCCCTCAATTACCTAGTATGAGAGGGGGATTGATGGCTGCTTCCAGCCGCCCCCAAGACCGGAAAGGGTTTAATGGGTCACAATTTGAAATATTTCGACAATAGCAAAAATAACTAACTAGATAATAATAAATAAATACGTTTATGGACATAAATACGTAAAATATTTTTTTAAATAAATTATTTTAGAGATCTTTTCTACGATAAAAGAGTTAATCTAGATATACGAAAATATTAATAAGTAAATAAATATAAGATAAATACATTCAGTGACATAAACATTTCAAGTATATTTTCAAAATAGCTCTCCAGGATAAATAAGTTAATCCTTATGGAAAGTAATGGATTATGACCGCACATGCGCAGAAGATACGACATTGCCTACCGCTTTCAAGAAACGATTTGAAATAAAATATTTATTTCATGTCTTAAAATCGACTACTAAACGAACTCCACAATTAGTCGATTCACAAGTTAAAATGATGCTTCCTTAATCAATTACTAGGAAAAGACGATACTTTTACGATAACGAAGGGAGAAACAAAAAGAAAGAACAATTGACATCTCGTGCCATTGCGAGCAAAGAGAGAGATAGAGAGAGAGATCGCATCACTGAACCCAAGGCTGGGAGTTCGAGCAAAAGACGAGCGTGGCTTTGCCCGCCGGAAAAGACTTTGGAGGAGTGTCCTACGGAGCCACTAACGACATCTGCTACTGCTGCCGAACAACAGATGCTTTGAACGTAAGTCAGAGATGGTGTTGTTGACACTTTGCTGGAGTAGATTAAGGTTGATTGTAGAAGTGAAGTTTGGAAGTTTCCGAAGTTGTTCTCTGGAAGTCATGCATTCTCTGGTCGAGCCTGAGTCAGGGCTGAACCACTTCTCTGTAGTCGAATAAGGTGATTATATTATATGCTGAAAAGTTGTCCTGAAGACCACTGCATGCTTCGTCAAGGTCTGAGTTCGTGCTGACACTTCTCTGCAGTCGAATAAGGTTGATTATATATGTAGAAGATTGCTGAAGTGTTTTCTGGGAGTCATTGCATGTCTGGTCTAGGTCTGAGTCAGGGCTGACACTTCACTGCAATCGAATAATGTTGATTATATATATATATATATATATATATATATATATATATATATATATATATATATATATATAGTATATATATATATATAGAAGATTGCTGAAGTGTTTTCTAAAGTCACTGCAGGCTTGGTCAAGGTCTGAGTTAGTTGACACTTCAGTGGAGTTGAATAAAATTGCTGGAGTGCTTCCCGAAGATGAGGTTTTCAGGGAACAATGGGATTAAATTTTTTATTTCCCTGGAGATGTGACCTCCAGAAAAAAAATGTACTAAATGCACATATATAATTTCATATGAAGCAATTTTGTCTTCCTAATTAATACAGATTTCGAGCATTTTGCTTTATTCTATTCTAATTCACTTTTTTTACATCCTCACAGGGTCCAGAGATAGGTGCGGAGGAGACTACGATTTTGTCTGGACCTTGTGCCGAGGGCCTGGTCTGCAGGCCGCCCTTACTATGGTGGAGAATATCCAGGTCTGTATGAGACCTGTCAGTGATTCCTGACCTGTCAGTGAAAACCTGTCGCTCTGAATGTGCACAAGAGAACTCCAAAGTCCAGACCTAACCTTAGACCTGGGAATAAAGGCAATTAAACAGAAAATAAGGTTGGTGATTATCCGAATAACGCAACCTGAACAGAAATGAACGTTGTTGATTCTCTGAGTAGCAGGACAAGTAGGTCAGGCAGAAGGGGACCAAAGAATGACAATTTTTTTTTAGAAAAAATGTTGTCACCAACAAAAGCTCCACAAGGCTTCAATACATTGTGTACAATAATCACCTTTGTGCTCCTTGTTTAATGAACTGTTCCATAGCTGTTTATTCTATAAGTTATATTATAATTTATAATTAAAGAATAAAAACATTGTAATTTCAATGTAGGTAACAAAACTTGATTTGTAGAACATAAGTAACACTTGGAATAATCATGGGTGAGATTATGTTTGATAGAATACCGTCTCAGTAATACTGCAATGCAAATCAAAATGCAAAATCAGAATAATTAATATAATATGCATATCTCGGTTCATTAATTATAACTTATTTGATCAATTCTTTTGATAAAAAAAAAAAACCTCCTAACTTTTTCTTGACATATTAGTAAACGCAATCTTACTAATTATTTAACAACAAGGCAGAAGACTAACTGGATGAAAATGTCTCAAATTTTCAAGTAGATTTAACAGTTTGTGCAAGTTAAAGTCTTTAGTCTCGATAGATTTCGGTACTCCAAAGACTCGTTAAAACTGCTTTATGGCGGCAACTGGCAACTATGTACAGTTGGACACAGGTTTCCCTGGAACACCTTCTTCAGGGACTTCAAAAAATTATATGGTAACAGTGTTTACTGAGGGGGATAGGGGGAGGACTCGTCCTCTCTTAGCAAGAGTTCCACCAATAAGCTCTGGAATTCTTTCAGTGGGAGGAGTCATTAGGTATGGTTGGAGAAACACACCACACACACACACACACACACACACTCACACGGAGTAAAAGAAAAAAAAAAGAAATCTGAGCAGGTTATATCGCTGTAACTAAGATTACTGTCTCACTTTTAATATAAGTTTGTTTATTAAGATTCCATTTAACTTTCGTCTAGGTCGTTATCTTACCACCGTGTCTGTTATTATATATCGGTCATATTCATTACGCAATACTTAAATTTGATAAAAATTTTAGTTATATTGGTATTGGAGAGAATCACGAACATCATAACAAGATATTTTAACCTTATCACGTAAGCGAAGTTTATAGTATCGGTTGCAGTGCGTTTTCTTACCAAATAATATAATAGGAAGCTATAAAGAGAACGTGCAGCAGCACATCATTGAACATACCCAAAAAATCAGTGAACGTGTTGAAAGTGTCCGACAACTTAGCTCGCATCTCTCTCCCTCTTTCCTCTCCTCTCTCTCATCTCAATCTCTCTTCTCTCACGTCCCTCTCTCTCATATTAGCTAATTTAAAGTGACATGTCACCTAGAAATACCACTGCGCTAAGTATGCAGTTTTGATATGTCATTAACACCCTCTAATCTTGACTAAACTAATATATGCATATATATTTTTCGGGATGCAGGGCGAGTGGTGTCGGGGATTGAGTTCTTGTTGTTGAGCCGTCTTACGGTTTTGCAACTCTAAAATGTAATTCACTGACAAGCTTCTTACTTTTGCTGTATCGATGTCCTCAGCCTGGCTTTGCTACAACTGCAATGGGTGGGGGAGACCCCGATGAGTGGACGAAGTACTAGATATGCTCGTGGATAGAGTTTATGGCTAACGAAAAGCTCCACTTGAAATATTTTCTTGTTTATCTTTAATGCTGCGTGTTTTTAGTGTTTTATCCTAATATTATTATAGTACTGTAGATATTCTGATACAACATTTACAGAAGATGGTTTAGTTCAACTCACTCTCTCTTGTAAATACATATAGAATGAAAAGGAGATGAGAGACGAATGAGAGAGGAGAGACGAAGGAGAGAGAGAGCAAGAGACGAGAGAGAGAGAGAGAGAGAGTAGACGTATGAGGAATCAAAATGAAACTATTAGGGACAGAGAAAATTCCACAACGTGTAATGGAAAGTGAAGATGGACTCCCAAACTTGGTACAAACTTTTAACCATTCCCATATGGTAAACTTAAGTCGTTTGCCAATGATAAATAATTTTTGGTATTCAGAGGTTTCATGTATTCATGGTTGGGTTTGTATTCCCTCTTGAATATACTGTAGAGGTTATTCCCTACACGCCGTTCATTACAATAATAATTACATGATATGGATAAACATATCTACCTGGCTAATATTTTCTAATATATTAATTGTGATACATGTTTTAATGTCATACGGACAGAAATTCCTTTCGCTCTTATCATCATTTCGTGTGAGGATAAGAGACAGACGTCTCTATTGTTAAACAGCCCTTTCAGTCATTTACCTGCCCATTGTGGAAAGAGCTATTTGGAGAAATGTAGTTTGATGATATTGTCCTAGGGTTCTCTTTTTAGATAATTTTTAAAGAAAAAATCAAGCAAGCGAAATTCCCTTTTAGATTTGAACTCCTTTAAGAGATCAAATTCACCTTTCTAATAAATAAATTATAATAATCATGACCTGGAGTTAAACGATATGCATAGGTCTGTTTACGATTTTTTTTTTTTTTTTTTTGCATCATACGACATGGAAGTTCAGCGTAAGCCACGGGGTAATCCAAATATAACACTTAATTTTTACATTAATTTTAATATTAGTGAGAAGTCCAGCCACCTTCCTTCTAGATCACCTCTTGCAATCTGTTAGGCATAGAAGATTCATGGTTTCTGACGATCAGTGGTCGGTTGTGGAAGAGCTTCCATTGTGTTCCCAGTGGTCCATAGTTGATCTGGGTCTCTTCTCCCTCCCAGGCTCCCAACATTTTACCAATTAGCCAAAATATCCTCAGTGAGGTTCATGTCTGTATCCTTACTTGGCCTGTCAAGCAATTGCAGATCCTCTCGACCTAGAAACCATTCCTGGACTATTATGGCCGTATGGATGGGGCAGCGGTCGTGAATGAAAATGACAGGAGCAGGTGGGGAGGAATAATTCCACTGTTGAAGTGAAAGCAGTTAGAAATCCTGAAGAATTTCAATGTATTTTTCACCAGTGAACCTCCACTCAATCCTGGTTGATATCCTCCAAACAATGTAAGAAGATCCAGCCCCACACGTTTACTGTGACATGCCCATTCCTGGTCACGTCGTAAATGTTTCTTCTGTAGTATCTGAAGGAAAAAAATCTGAATTTTTTACAATTTACGCGTTGCTTTACGTAACAGAAAAATATGCTATATGTTGGGGAACTGTAATGCTAAGTCAACAAACCCTGCATTAAGATAATGGTTTATTCATCTATGAGGATTAATTACTTATTACAAGTTTGCCTCCTCCAACCTCTATTACACTAAAACAGCTCGAAAGCTGATTAGTGGAATTCACGTTAAGAGAGGAAGAGCACCACTTTTAGTAAAGTGTTTCAAACAGACAATTAACAATTTATCATTATGAGGACATACATAATTTTAAACGTTATCAGTGACAGTAATGACCTGAGATGTTGCAATGCCAGTAACATCCAATCAATCAATCAGTCCCAGTAATCATGTGATTTAATATATCACTTTGTTTAGTGATAACGATATCACTGCTACAGCACCCCTATTACACGCTAACAAGTTTGTCACCCAATCATGGTATACAGAATAAATAAATTTTTAATGTACTTGCCTACAGCGGCAGGAAGGATTCGTAAATATGGAATTTCAGTATTACCAAAATAAGAAAAATAAATACTTGATACCGCTTACAGTCCTTCCTGCTGCCATAGTTATGATCGGCAAATTGTTGACTCCTCCTCTTTTTGTTGTTTACGAGGAAACGTCGAGACCGGTGAATGCGTGAGAAGTCAGTACTAGCTGTCCAAGCAGTCTCAGCAGTTTCAGCAGTCGAAGCAGTTCTGCCAGTCCGGTCAGTCCTGTCAGGGCATTAGGGCAGTGAGCTATCCTGTAGGACCCACCACATACCCTGTGCCATTGAGCCCGTCTTCCATCGTCAGTGTGAGCCTGATCTCCTCGAGGATATCTTGGATGAGGCTCTGATAATGTTATTAAGAATCAAGGGTCCCTCAAGAGGCATTTGTGAAGTATTCCCTTGGTTCCATAATTTGGACGGCATAATTGGTGGCCACCTGGATGTACTCTGCCTCCCACGACTGATTTGTTCATCATAGTCTCGACTTTGACTCACCTTGGTGGATAATTTGTGGAGAAAAATCACGTTCTCCTAAGCATTGACTTCAATCCCTTCTTGCTCGGATGGACTACGGTGTGAGTGCCAAGTATTTTTTGGGCAAATACTGAATGGTAATCTTAGCAATCTCTTTGAGCCTTTGTTGCTGCCTATTAAAGTCCTTCTACCTGCCATCGGTAGAGCACAGATATTCACGAATGTTTAGTAGTTATAAAGGATTTCTCTTGTCCTTACAGTGGTTTTCGCAACTCGACTGAAGGTTGTTCATGGGTTTATTGTACATGGTGGTAAGCTATTATGTTATTTCTGGATAAGTCAACATAAAATTGTAAGAATCTCCTTTAATACAAACTTACACGGATATTATATTATTTCAGGATAGGATTATCCAGCCTTGATATGGTTGTCATACTTGGTTTTTCTTGTCTTGACCTACTTACAGTAAGGTAATAGTTTGCATATTCCTATGTATAAGTGCTTCTTGCCATATTATTCTTACCTATATAATTAAAGTTAATTCTTAGGCTTCACCACTAACGTGCAATTTCTATATTTCCCATCCAGGTATGGAGAAGCTGATTATTGAAGAGGAAGAGCCCTGTGTCATGCACTTGACACATTTGCAATAAATAATAAATTTAAACATTTCAAAAGTGTATGAATTGGCTTCCCTTCAGTATTTTAAGTACTTTATAAGGTGACTTCAGTTTTTCAGCTCGCATGGCTAGATTGAGGTGTTGTATAAATTTTGATAGGTTATCTGTCCTCTGCTAGTAGTATTCGCTTTACGAGAAAGTGGACTTTCAATACGTGCTGTTGCAGAGCGTCTTGACGTCTCCCCTACAACAGTAATTAAATGGCAAAGGAGGCACGCTTAGACTGGGAAACTGACCGATAGTTATTTATTTCATTTATTTATTAATTTTTTAAACTATAAACTTTTTAAACCCGTGAAATTATGAAATCTAAATTACAGTTGCCTTGGTCCTGTTGAACTCTAATAGTGATTCTTTCTCTTTACTTCCAAGAATACCAAATAGCGTTCCCATAAGTAAACAATCTATAATTAATCTTGATTATCTAGGTATCTGCATGTTAATTACGTATTTAGTTCAAGACCTCCACCACCGTTAGGATAACTGCAGTCGACGAGCAGCAGAAGATCCTTTTACCAATACTATTGCTATTCTTGAACGTCTGTCATTAAATGTTTCGGCTAAGACTGTGCGAAGACTTCTGCATGAGGCAGGAATACCTCATAGAATTCCTGCCAAGAAAGAATTTCTCGCCGAACGGCATCATGCTGATAGGCTTGCCTTTGTTCAATAGTTTGTGGGGGAGGATATGGAATTTTGGTCTCGAGTCTTATGCAGTGGCGAAAGGTCTTTTACTAGCAGAAGTCGCGGCAGAATACATAACTGAAGACAGAGTAATATAAGGTGAGTTTCTATAATCATTAATAAGTCAGGCTATAATAATAATATAATCATCAAAAGATAATCATTTTGTCAATAACCATGTATTTTCCGCTAATTGAATTATGTGGCCACGAGAAGTGTGAAAATAAAAATTCTTCATTGAAAAGCCCCCATTAGTTCTAATATGGCCAGCTTTCAGGCATTAAGCAAATGCATTATTAATGTTATGAATAATCACGTAGGCAAACTTATAATATAGAGTTCAGCCTGGTTACTGAATTAAAGAATATCATATCATAACGGACCGTTGCAGATCAAACTTAATGCTATTATAAGTATTAATCCTTGCAGATGAATAAACATTCTTAACTTATTGCAAGGGTTGTTACTTAGCATTTAATTTCCCCAAACGATATAGCATTATTTTCCCTATTTCGAAAAACAGAGCGTAAATTGTTAAAAATTAATGTTTTCCCTTCAGATACTACAGAAGAAACATTTACGAGCTGACCAGGAATGGGCATGTCAAAGTAAACGTGTGGGGCTGGATCTTCTTACCTTGTATGGAAGATATCACCAGGATTGAGGGGAGGTTCACTGATGAAGAATACATTGAAATTCTTCAGGATTTCTAACTGCTTTCACTTCAACAGTGGAATTATTCCTCCCCACCTGCTCCTGTCATTTTCATTCACGACCGCTGCCCCATCCATACGGCCATAATAGTCCAGGAATGGTTTCTAGGTCGAGAGGATCTGCAATTGCTTGACAGGCCAAGTAAGGATACAGACATGAACCTCACTGAGGATATTTTGGCTAATTTGGTAAAATGTTGGGAGCCTGGGAGGGAGAAGAGACCAGATCAACTTATGGACCACTGGGAACACAATGGAAGCTCTTCCACAACCGACCACTGATCGTCAGAAACCATGAATCTTCTATGCCTAACAGATTGCAAGAGGTGATCTAGAAGGAAGGTGGCTGGACTTCTCACTAATATTAAAATTAATGTAAAAATTAAGTGTTATATTTGGATTACCCCGTGGCTTACCCCTATGCATATCGTTTAACTCCAGGTCATGATTATTATAATTTATTTATTAGAAAGGTGAATTTGATCTCTTAAAGGAGTTCAAAATCTAAAGGGAATTTCGCTTGCTTGATTTTTTCTTTAAAAATTATCTAAAAAGAGAACCCTAGGACAATGTCATCAAACTACATTTCTCCAAATAGCTCTTTCCACAATGGGCAGGTAAATGACTGAAAGGGCTGTTTAACAATAGAGACGTCTGTCTCTTATCCTCACACGAAATGATGATAAGAGCGAAAGGAATTTCTGTCCGTATGACATTAAAACATGTATCACAATTAATATATTAGAAAATATTAGCCAGGTAGATATGTTTATCCATATCATGTAATTATTATTGTAATGAACGGCGTGTAGGGAATAACCTCTACAGTATATTCAAGAGGGAATACAAACCCAACCATGAATACATGAAACCTCTGAATACCAAAAATTATTTATCATTGGCAAACGACTTAAGTTTACCATATGGGAATGGTTAAAAGTTTGTACCAAGTTTGGGAGTCCATCTTCACTTTCCATTACACGTTGTGGAATTTTCTCTGTCCCTAATAGTTTCATTTTGATTCCTCAGTAACGTCTACTCTCTCTCTCCGCTCTCTCCTCTCATCTCTCTTCTCATCCTCTCTCTCTCTCTCTCTCTCCTTTTCATTCTATATGTATTTACAAGAGAGAGTGAGTTGAACCTAAACCATCTTCTTGTAAATGTTGTATTCAGAATATCTACAGTACTATAATAATATTAGGATAAACACTAAAAACACGCAGGCATTAAAGATAAACAAGAAAATATTTCAAGTGGAGCTTTTCGTTAGCCATACACTCTATCCACGAGCATATCTAGTACTTCGTCCACTCATCGGGGTCTCCCCCACCCATTGCAGTTGTAGCAAAGCCAGGCTGAGGACATCGATACAGCAAAAGTAAGAAGCTTGTCAGTGAATTACATTTTAGAATTGCAAAACCTGTAAGACGGCTTAACAACAAGAACTCAATCCCCGACACCACTCGCCCCGCACCCCGAAAAATATATATGCATATATTAGTTTAGTCAAGATTAGAGGGTGTTAATGACATATCAAAACTGCATACTTAGCGCAGTGGTATTTCTAGGTGACATGTCACTTTAAATTAGCTAATATGAGAGAGAGAGAGAGAGAGAAACTTCCCAGGTAGCAATACATATATAAGAGTATATATTTATATATATATATATATATAGTATATTATTTATATATATATATATATACTATATATATATATATCTATATATATACTATATATTAATATATATATAGTATATTAATATATATATATATATATATATCTTGCAATTCCACAAGGGTCCCATGGGTGAAGTATATGAGATCCTCACGTGAAAATGAAGATGACTTTGAATAAAAGTTGAAAGTATTGGTACCTCCTCCTCATTTTCACGTGAGGATCTCTTATATATAATTTATATATATATATATATATATATATATTATATATAGATATATATATATATAGTATAATATATATAAATATAAAATGATTGTGTATTGGTATACACAATCACGTATACTTCGTGCTTGAAAGAAAGCACGTCCAAAGGAATGTGAATACAAATGGGCAAATAAATAAAGCCTTATAATATTTTACACAATATAACACCTCTGAAAATGGTTTCAAATCAATTACAGATACGATACAGAGGCTTACCCAACAGGCAGATTCAATTATTTGTTTCAGTATTTTATTCTCCAATATTCGCTTTTGAATTTCCAAGCTTTTATTTAATAGAAAAGAGAAAACAAACGGATTAATCCCCAGATATGATGGCGACTATCGGATGCGAATAGTTGGAAAGACACTGTCATATTTGTCAGGAAAAAGCCGCGATATTTGACTTTTATTTTTTTGTCATTCTCTATTGCATCATTTTCAGCTGTTATCCTATGAATGGGGAAGTGACGCTTGTTCCAGAATTGTCATTAATAATATACATACTGTGTCCAGGGATTTTCCCTGACAGAGAGAGTCCTGTTTTGGGATGAACTTTGAACAGCTTCAGCTCATTCCATTTATTTTCTGGTCCCACAACCAATCCCCAAACCCACTTGGTCGTCCAGCCACCGGAAGCAGATCAAAATTCAGCACCATAAAGGACTCTCTCTCTCTCTCTCTCTCTCTCTCTCTCTCAGACAAAATCCCCGGCCAGAATATTAATAATCATTCTGGAACAAAAGTCACCTAGAAATGTAAGGGATAACAGCTAAAAGTGATGCAGGAGAGAATGAAAAATAGATAAAAATAAAAGACAGAGGTCTTTACCTGAAAATAAGCCCAAGTGTCACTGCAAACATTGGGATCCGATAGTCGCCATCAAATCTCGGGATTATTTCGATTGTTTTCTTTTCTCTATGAAATAAAACTTGGAAATTCCAAAAGCGAATGTAAAAAGAGCAAATGGACTTAGAGAAATAATTTAACATGTCTGTTGAGTAAGCTTCTGTATTTATGTATGTATTTTGTATGTGTTTATATATGTATGTATTTATGTTTGTGTGTGTTTGTAAATGTATGTATAATATCAAGGAAACATTTTATAAGAATTGTCCCTAAAGACATGTCAGAGGAGCGATGTCTATGACAGAAAGTGCAAATCAACTGAAAAGATAGTGACCTCTTTATCTACGACTAAATCAGATGGTGAAGACCGGAATTTATAGTTTATTGTTATTATTATTATTAATAGTATTATTAGTATTATTATTTATTATTATTATTATTTACACCATACAGCCATGGAATTTGAACCAATAACTACAAAGGTCACAGCACAAAGATAAAACCACAACCCAAAGATTGACAACAGAATTATGGTACAAGGTACACATACAATCTTCAATGACCTAGTTATCTGAAAACAACATTTCAAGATGCCACCCCACCCCCAACCCCATCAACCATGCAAAACATAAATATAAAATTCAAGCGTTTTGGATTCGGGACCATATCCAATTCCTTCAGGCACGCAGAAGTCGACAACAAACGAAAGTTGCAAATTTCACTACGGGACTGAATGAAAGGGTCACTTTCTCTCTGGCTACGAAACTTTCTTGGGAAAGTCTACAGTGACATGAATAGCGATTCTGCATTGACTTTTGCGAGGACCAGCCAAAATATATAAATTGAATAGAATACAGAATTTAGGCTAGAGGACAAGCGCTGGGACCTATGAGATCATTCAGCGATGAAAGGGAAATTGAGAGTAGAAAGGTTAGAGGGGCGTAACAGGAGGAAAACCTTTCGTAGTTGTACTACGAATCAATTGTTAGGAGAGGGGTGGAAAGTAAGATGGAAGAAAGAAAAATAAGCGGAAGTACAGGAAAGGAATGAAAGGCTATGCAGCTGGGGGTCGGAAGGACCCTGCAACGAACCTTAAATAATGGTTACATTGCACCGCATGAGGTGCACTGACGGCACTACCCCCTACGTGGTAAATATATAAAGGTCTGAACGTCCAACATTTGCAGCCCAAATAAATGTTAGAAGCTCGAAATGAAACGGCTTACTTAGGAACTTCAATTTTTTTTCAGTAAAGTTTCATTTTGTTTTGCATTTGCAAATTATGTTCCTTTTAATACTATTTGCTTACCATTCTAATATTCTAGTTGGTCAATCAGTAATGGGCTTCATTTGAAGGTGCCTGTGATATAGTACGATCTGTATCTGAGATACAATTAGAAAAAAGTTTCCAGAGTGCTTGGATTTCGATGGTAATTTCTTTGAACGCTTTATTGTAGACACTATTTGAATGTTTGTTATTCAAAAGATTTGGGGCGAAACAACCATGGTTGAAATAAGGCAGTGAAATCTGATTACAAAATCTTATTTTAATGCATGACATTTATTTTCAATGTCATATCAACTGCAACGTTACAAACTATTTCTTTTACAGAGTTTTGTCACAAAAGTTATACGAGTTTCTCAAAGATAAAAAGCATACTTATATTTGTTCTAGCTATATTTTAGAGCAAAATTGACCAGGACCCCGAACATTCCGGCAGAGAAAATGCAATATTCGATACACAAAAAAGAAAGAAAATAAAAATGATAAAAAAAAAAACCAAGCCACATGAAGGTATGAGATCCGTGAGTGGAAGCAAGTTTTATTATTACAGGATCCACCAGCCTCGGCCCGCCCCCCCTCACCCCTGCAAAAAAAAGAAGAAAAAAAAAAAAAGAAAAAAAAAAAAAAAAAAACAAAAAAGGAGAAAAACCTCAGCGATGTCCCAACTCTTAATCCTTCGCCTTCGTTTCAGGATGCGACAGCGGGACCTGCCTTGGTGGCATTGTCTCATTGCTCTTTGCAACTTTTTATTTAATTATTATTTTTCATTTTTCTTGGTTTGTGGAGGCCTGTCTCTAACATAGTTTGTTTGGATGCCTGTGTCTGTTTTGTAAGAGATGGCGTCCTCCTCTGAGGAGGGAAGGAGAGGAAATAAGATTAAAGGAAGGAGGAGGAGGAGGAGGGAAAGGGAAGAAGCGGAAATGGAATAAGAAGGAGAGCAAATGCTTTCCACGAATATTTCTTCCAGCATTAATCAGTTTGAACGCTGGAACCTTTCAGGCTTATTATACACTGTGGGTATTTCTCTGGTTCGAATGATAAAGAGTTTCTTTGAATTTCTCTCTCTCTCTCTCTCTCTCTCTCTCTCTCTCTCTCTCTCTCTCTCTCTCTCTCTCTCTATTGAATTTATGTCCCAAGACAGATAAAGTTACGAAGCCATGGTCAACATCTCTCTCTCTCCTCTCTCTCTCTCTCTCTCTCTCTCTCTCTCTCTCTCTCTCTCAGATAGACTAACAGACAATCAGACAGCCAGAAATATACTAAAGTGTGTATATTGTTAATCATTCCAGTCACTTGTCCAAATTCACTTGTGTTCTTAAATATTTTCTCTTCACCTCCTCCTTCCTTCCTTCCCTATTGAATCACTCTTAATTTCCATTTATTTCTTATCCTCTCCAATTGTAATTCCTGTCCCTGTCCCGCCACTGACAGGAGAAACTGAATTTTCTCTAATCCAATTCCAGCGTCTTCCGATGAAAGGTCCTGACGTCTTTAGCATTGAGGGAATGAGGCTTCGTTCTTTCCCACAAAAGGTGACTCTCGTCTGACAACTGTTTTTTTAAGAACGCAATTAAGAAATTTAATATTAATTTTCCGGGGGGGTTTTCGCGTCCCCCAGAAGAGGCCAAAATGGAATAGTTGATTCTCTCCTGTTTTATTTAGCTCCAGGAAAAAAGGAGAGGAAGGGAGGAGCTTTTTGAGGATGACAGATTTATTATTGTCCGGTGAAGCGTCTCTTTCCCCTTTGCACAAGTATGTCTGTCTGCCTGTCTGTCTGTCAGGAGCCGCGTCTTGAGTGACTTAGCGGATAGATTAAAGGAATTTTCGGGGGTAAATAAAGAATAAACAAGATTTTGGGCGTTGATTATGAAAGTCAAACGAGATTTTGTGGATTAACTAACGAGCAAATACATTCTGGGGCTTATTAACGAAGAATAAATGATATCTGGGAGATTCTAAGAAGAGTAAACGAGATTCTGGGCGTTAATTGCATAGAACAGACGAGAGAGAGAAGAGAGAGAGAGAGAAGAGAGAGAGAGAGAGAATACAGACTTGGGAGCTTAACAACAAAGAATGCATTATATTTTGGGGGATAAGAAAGTATAAACGAGAAAGTATATAAGAGATTTTGAGGTTAACTACAAAGGACAAGCGCCACTTTGGGGATTAACCTGAGAGGAAATACATTTCAGGGTTTATCAACAAAGATTAGATTCTATTTTGGGGATAAGAAAATATAAACGAGATTCTGGTTAAAGAGAAAGAGAGTACTATAGACAAGATCTTGGGAGTTCATGACAAAGGATTCAAGAGAGTCAGGTGGGTTAACGAGAGAGAGCATAGGTTTCGGGGGATTATCAAAAAAGAACAACTTATATTTTGGCGATAGAAAAATACAAAACGAGATTTTTGAGTTATAAAGTATGACCACCAAAATCTGGGGGTTCATGACAAATGAGAATTCCATACACAAGATTTGGGTGTTAAATGACATACAAATGAATGGGACTTTGGAAGTTAACGAGAAAGTGAATACATGATTTGGGCTGGTAATGAGAAAAGAGAGATTGGAATGTAGGGGTTAACAAGAAACAATAAGCAAGATTTAAGGGATTAACAACAATGGAGAAGCGAGATTTGGGAGGCTAACGACAAAAAATCTGCAAAGAGCGAACGAGACAGAATTCACTACAAGATGGCGGCAGACAGCTAACCAGCAACAACAAATGAATTTCTTGCCAGTGAATGAGTGACATGAGAGAGAGAAATAGCACAGGAAACCCAAAGCCTCAATTAACCTGCCCAGCCCCGAAGAAGAAGAAGCTCAAAAGGAGAGAGAAAAGAGTGAAATCCTTCCAGAAGCGATAGAGTCCACCAACTCTTTCCTGACAGACAGAGGAGGATTCTACAACTCGGTGGAAAATGCTTGCTGATTAATTGACTGACTGATTAATACATTCACGCAAACTGGCGTCGCATACGAAAAAAGGCAGGATTGTTTCCAATACATTAGTCAGTGAATTTTTCCATACTTATCCTTTTATTTAACAAAGAAAAATTGAAATAAAATGACATATGAAACAATTGTGCAAACGAGGTCATTTTTCCAAAAGAATAACACAAAATAATAAATTTTTTGCGCCTAAGTCACGAAAGCCTTTTGCAACATGAATGACATTCCCTATTTTCGAGTCTTGCAAGAGTTTGTGTTTTACTGATGTATACCACCAACCCCAACCCTCTCTCTCTCTCTCTCTCTCTCTCTCTCTCTCTCTCTCTCTCTCTCTCTCTCTCTCTCTCTCTCTGTCAGCACTACGTATTGAATACTGATATGCTAGGCAGTAGTTTGGCGTTGTGGAGTGATCCCATACTAAGTGCCGTTAAACGTGTTCATTTAAATTTAAATGCTCTGTTCCAGTGTGTTCTTTTGCGCTCGCTGGTACGATTAATGAACTGTTTCAGCTATAGATACTTTAATTGTCCCTCGGAGGAACCGTTAAAGAAGAATGATTTTACGAATAAAAATGGTGGCGGCGTCCGGCATCCAAAGGAGACGATTAGATGTCACACAGCATCAGAAAGGTAAGGTCTGTCAAGACAATGAACAACGAATATCGTTTAACATCGAATATACAGTACTATTTTACTTTTAACTGCTCATTTTCCCATGTTTTATGCTTTTAACATTACTGACGCACGTTAATTTCGCATAGTTCAACATTATAACTGGGCTACCAAATGGTCGCTCAGCGAAGGTAAATTGTCGCCTATTTATTTATGTATATGATAATGTATAATAAGATTTTTTTACTACAAGGAGCGACCAGACAAATCCCCAAAATTAACAAGGAATTATTATGAAATTGAAATACATTTCATTATTATCGAATCATTTTTTATTAATAAATTCCCCTGTCATTCAACCTGTATACAACAGTTGTAACAAATCCTCTTTTGCAAGGGAAGGGCTGAGGTTGGCTATCAGTTTATTTGTGGCAGGGTTTGGACATGGAATTATCCACTCAAATCACAGAATTTTTAGTATCAATCTACAGTTGTCATCTTGATCTGCTGCTGTGGCCGGGGGGGGTGGGGGGGGGGGGGGGGGGGGGGAGGGGGGGGGGGGGGGGGACACACACACACACCCCAGACTCCCTAGCTTTATACCCTCACGCCTACGGCTCTCGGCAGTAGTACTATAGTACTATTCCCCATCACCCAGTGAAATTTCCTTGAAATAAGCGCTACGTAAAGTATATATAATCCCAGCACCATTCCCTTAAGCCTCGTGTTCAGTAAAACGTAACAAAAGACGGTAAATATCTTGGTAAAGGTTAATTAGTGGCAGATATGAAATTGAGTTTCGTCTTGATCATGTTAAGGAGACTTACGATCACAGCATAAGAACTCCAATACCAAAAGATAATTTAAACGAAAATACAAAATTTACTGCACATTGTGGATAATATGACCCCAAAGACCACTCGGCTATCCCATACATACAAAAACACTGAGGTATATATTAATTAACTTCCATATTTAAGTGGTTTAGTTCCGAGTGTGGAATCTGAGCGAAGAAAAATGCTAGATTAGCATCAGAAATTCTCATAGGTTGTTTGAATCGTTAAATGGGAACTGCTGCTTTGCCGAGGGCTGGGCTGGAAAGTACGGTACGTTGTTTCTATTTAGAGTATGGTACGAAATTTATCAGGTACGGTGCGGTATTTCTTCTAGTGTACGGTACGAACATTTGGAGGTAAGTACGTTATTTGTTAGCGTACAATACGCCATTTTTAGGTACACACTACGGTATTTGTTAGTGTACGGTACGGTATTTGTCAGTGTAGCTATACTTCAAGAAATTTTTCACATACAGCACGGTACGATATTTTTAAGGCATTTCTGTTAGTGTACGGTACATTTTTAAGATACGGAACGGTACAGTATCTCTGTTCGTGCTATACGGTACAACATTTTTCATTACATGAAAGACTAAATAGACCGTGTGTACTTTCAACCTTTGTTTTTCTAGTTGTTATCTGACAAATTTTACCCCATCTTTTTTTCTTTCTTTTTATCTTATTCGATCACTATCTTTTGTTGAGATAACTGTCATTTACGGCTCCGCCTGATGCTTGCGTTTCTTTATCGACAGTTTTTCTGTAGCTGTATTTATAAAATTAATGGAGATAGTTACAGTAACCATGATATTGGAGTCAAACTCTATCAGCTGGAGATGTTCATATTTACCCCAGAGGCTGATCTTAAATCACAACACAATATATATCTATATATTTATATTTGTGTGTGACCTGTGTGGGCCAATTGGTACCGCCCTGGCCATTCATTGAGGGGCCCGGGTTCGATCCCGATGTAAGGCAGAAATGAGAGAGAGAGAGAGAGAGAGAGAGAGAGAAATATTGTGTAATATCCAATGTTCTATATCGGGAATAACTTACACCCAAGGGGAATTATAATTCATAAGTGTTTCCTCACCAGTGGGATTCGAACCTGTGTCTGGTGTATAAACTACGACACAGTGACTTTCACCATTGAGCCAGTGGTTTTAAGTCGTTGTACATCGTCGTTTCTCAACTATGCAACAGGAGTTCGAATCCTACT
>NC_061095.1:56877591-57025091 GCF_015104395.2 Macrobrachium nipponense | reverse complement strand
CATTGTTACTTTCATTCTCATCAAGCGAAGATAGAATGCATTACTACCCTAATACAAATCTCCTTCCATTTAAATAACTTTATTACGTTTTTATCTATTTATTTATTTAATTTATTACTTTCTTTTTTAATAAGTGATCTCTTGTTTCTGTTTCCTTTTATATTCTGTTACTTATTTTTAATTAACGCCATATTCTTTGGAAGCTTGAAGTTCAAGTCAGTGGTGCCTGTGGTGGGCTTCTTGTTCCATGTGAATAGGGTTCCTCATCTTCTGAATAATAATAATAATAATAATAATAATAATAATAATAATAATAATAATAATAAAATAAAACTCGAATAATGCGAATATCTTCAATAACTGCTTCATGGATTGTATGCCAATAGTGCAAATATTACAGCGATGTTTTCCCCTGAGTAATTACATTTCCTTCCCCATGAATATATCTCCCCCTGATTATCATCGTCGTTCTTTGGTATTTTTGACGCATCACAAACCAGAATTTCATCTCCATTTGTAGACAGATTTATAACCAAAATTTATGACCAAAACAGGTTCAATTTCGCTTTGACCTGAACCGAAAGGTTGATGGGGAAAGTTAGTACATTCCATTATGGGATTTATAGGGGCTAGGGAAATGGTAGTGATATTATTCATGGTAGGAAGATGGAAAATGTCATTTCATACTTGATTTTATCAGTGAGGAACAAGAAGTCACTCTGGAATATTTCGATGGGAATGATGCTGAGATATTTCAAGGCGTCATAGTTCATGAAGGAATAAGTGGAAACATACAATAATTGATGTTCACGAGAACTTGTTAATATAGATTCTGGGTGGTTAGAGATTTATCAGGAGAGAGAGAGAGAGAGAGAATTCTGTTCACCTCGCCTATGATGAACTGTATCTATATTCTCCTTCGACCCTCGTGAGGTTTGGAAATGGCTAATAATCTTTATATTATATTAATTTCATAATTAATATTATATATTACTTCCATATTTCGTAGCAGTGGATAGTTATAAATAGAAACAGAAAGAGAGAGACAGAGGTAAAAGAAGTTTATTGAAAAGAAAAGAGAGAAGTAAAATATATTATTCATCTCCATTCCAATTTACATAAAGATAATAAATTAAAAATACTCTTTTACACTTTCCCATCAGAGCCCTGATTTACATTTGACAGAAGTAAATTTTGTAAATTATGAATTTAAAAGACTCTCAAGCGATGATCCCTAAGTGAATTTTCATCACCTTTGGACTTCAAAGGTCCTCTGGGGAACACAAGAGAGGCTGACTTGTAGGATATCCCATTGACAAAGTCCTTCATAGGAGATAGAGATCAAAGGATGGTTTTCAGCCTCGGGTCAGAAATTCCATCAGGAGTCGGTTAAGGAGTGAAAACATATCAAAGGATTTGAAGGTGATTAAACCGCCCCCCCCCCTCTCTATCTTCTCTCTCTCTCTCGTCTCTCTCTCTCTCTCTCTCTCTCTCTCTCTCTCTTTCCTAATCATTCCAGCTTGAACAAACTAGTAGCTTTTTTAAAGGAAAAAGCAGCGTCAGATTTTACACTGGTGCTTTTTGACATCAAGTGCAGCTGTTCATTCCATTCTGGTGTCAGTTATTTGCAATGTATGGTCATTCTGCAGGCATGGGCTCGATGGGTGCAAAATATGGCCCTATTTGCTATACTTTTTTTTTTTTGCACAATAAGAAAACATTCCTAATACTTTTTACTCAAGAGTTTTCTTCTTCACAATAACCCAAATCTTCTATTCTGCTTTCGGAGTTTGTTATTTTCAATATGCAGATATAATTCTTATATATGAAACTTGTTAAGGTTTTAATTGGAATTGATATCACTAAAGAATGAAAAATAACAAATATCAAAGAATTAAACCTCCAAATAGTTTTGGGAGTTCTCTCACATTGAGAATAAGGTCGGGAGTTTCAAACCAGTGTTGATGAGAGAGAAAAAAAATTGGTAAGAAAAGCCAGAATATTCAGTGCAAGTACCTGAGAAGGAGGGACAGGCGGTTGCCTCGTGTTGAAAAATCGTCTGACTTTCTCAAAATGAAAGCAGAGGATTAATGAAGTCTCCTAAATGACTTCAGTGGAACCATCAGCTGTGATTTGAACAGCACCTGGTGAAGGTTATTGGAACATTCTCGGTCGAGTCAAAACTTTGTTTTCTGAAGCCTATAGCGGCGGGTATTGTGTATTTTAATGCTGTATCTTGCAGCAAAATAAGATGTAGGATTAATTGACTAGAGTTAAGCGTGGCCTGTCCATTGTTGTCAGATCTTGTTGCACAGGAGAGCCTGAAGGAATTATTATGGGGGTTGGGGGTGTTGAGGAGACGAAGGTCTTGTCTGATCAGGGACCCAACATTCCTTCCTTTGAAACGAATAATGGATTAGACTTCCCCTCTGCATTCGAGACGATTAGCGTAAGTTATTTTTGCAGATTATTCAATGAGAGTAAACTGGCTTTAGAACGACTAAAGTATTATAAACAAAGAAAAGAATGTTAATTATACTTACTTCCTTTGTCATAAAGGTTTTTTTTCATAGCATTAGATGAATGAAAGCGCTAACATTTTCAGAAGACTTCATTCCACATCATTTGTTTACATTTCACCCACCAATAACAGCATTTCTGAATCGTGTTTAAGTATCCTTCAATAATTCCCATTCTCTTTTCCGCCCACCACCCCCGCTCTGTACCAGCCCCGCCTCCATCCCCACCCACGTCCTCTGGGCATACGTAGGACACGTCATTTTCCACATTAAGAAACAGTTTCAAGTTAGATTTGTGTTGTTGTGTTTACAGCACGTTCGTTGTTAATTAATGTTGCAATTGCCATGTCCAAGCACTGGTGTCTCATTTCAGTGAGATCCTTCCTATTCACTCTTTGGCCTTTTTCTCGAAATTGACAAGAAGGTTGATAGGCCTTCCCTTTACTTCTTCAGCCTCAAGGAAAGGAAAACTAATTATCACGGATATTCCAATAGACGTCATCTCCCCTGAAAGCATATTTATTAACTCTATCACTTAATGCACAAACTAGCATAGCCTGTTGTAAATTCCTCATCAGATACCTAACATGACACTTGCTTATTCAGTAGATGTTTTCGTCAACGCTCTCTTCTGAGAACATTGATTTCATCGTAGATTATTTTCCTTTTGAGAATTCAGGTAAAAAAAGCATCTGTAAATGATATTCTTCTGGGACGACAAAATGTTAGATGTCCCAGAGACTCGATATAATTATCATTATTAATATTCAGAAGATGAGACCTATTCATTGACTTGAAATTCAAGCTTGCAAAGAATATGGTGTCTATTAGGAAGAGGTAACAGAAGTTAATTGACATGCATTAAAATAGAAAAAAATAGATGAATAAAAAGATAAAAATGTATGAAAATGCAAGGAGAATGATATGAGGGTAGTAATGCATTGCATCTTCGTTTGGACTTCTGAAGAAGTTCCAATTGCACGACGTCCTCAGCAGGAGGCTGTTCCGAATAAGTAATAATAAAAAGTAATAAAACAACTTTTACAATAATAAAATATAGAGAACTTCCTTTATAACAAAAGCAATAGCTGAATGTATTTTCCGGACAAATTCCTATTCTCCGAGAACGAATGTTGGCCATTCAATTTGCATCATTCCAATTTCTTAGTCAATTGCAAAGTATTAGTTGTTGTCGAATGTAAATGGGGGAACTGAAGTGGTCCCCTGTTCTCCATTAAATAGAATCAATTGCCATTTGTTTCTCAAAGAAACAATACACTTCATTCAAGAATTCAGCCCTGAAAGGTGGAACATATGACACTGGATGCTCTCTCGTAGTGTATAAGAACAAAATTCTCCTTAACTTTACAGAATGATGTATAAAAGGTTGGCTTGGTCTTTTGTTAGTATATATTGATTGGGGTTTTATAAATATAAATTTTAATGTTGTTATTTTTATGGCCTGAAGTTTCAACTCTATGGTCATAAAATGAAAGTTCATTCTCCAAATCGTTACACATGACAATCTTTTGATATATCAACATGCACTTTGCCTCCTGTCACATCACTTTGATGTGCATGTACTGTTGGCGGGAGATTTCCTGAACTTTGATCTGATTTTAAAAAGATAAAGTAACTCAGACTTGTAATTTGTTCTTTCATTCCTGTGAATCTCATGATCCCAATAACACCGCAAAATGGAAGTATTATAAGAACGCTTTTGAATTATTAGTTTTTCGTTTAAGAGGCCTCTTTAGTAAAAAGCTATTTGTTTTATTTACTAGAGTCATGTAAAGGGGAAAAGCACAGTGGACTAAGCAGAAACTGCAAACAGTTTCACAGAATCACTCAATCTGGTTTTTTTCATTGACATTTTAATTCTCGGCCACATTTTATTTAGCTTAATATATAAAACACGTTTTGCTTCCTTTAACTTGAAATTTTTATTCTTCATGACAGAATATTGTATTTCCTTTTTTCCGCTTTAGTTTCGCAAATCTTTCTTTAAAGGAAAACATGAATATTTGTAGGGCCTGATACACTCTTGATTTTTAATCACACAGTCATATTTCTTGTCTCCTGTTTTTACAAAACTAACGACGATTTCCTGTTTTGAATTATGTCAAGAATTTATGTTGATTCTGATGACAATCAGTTTCATTCCCCAAACATATCTCTGCAGTCCTTCATGCTTCCCATTACCCTCGTTTCAATAGACAGCCACTTCCCCTGTTTTTACAACTTTGACTTTTGCTACAAAAACAGAAAGGTCTTTGTCTTTTCCGAATATATATAGACAGTCAACAGACATCCACTTTGCTCTCGAGACTTCGAAGACAAGGCTGTCTTCTGTACAGACTCGTCTCTGGCCAAATTGTCTCTTGAAACCTGACGAAAGATCTCGGTTTCAAGGTGGGTTTTTGATTCTCTCGTGGGTGAGACTTTCGTTCTCAGAAAACCTCCCATTCTCTGAAACTGTCAACTGGAACCGAAGTTACACGATCGCTCTATCGAGGAACTAATCAGACTTATCGTTCTAGTGGACCCCTTTGGGGGCCAGTGTCGTCAGTGCACTGTAGGTATTACTTATGGTTCTTTGCAGTCTCCCCTCGGCATTATCAGCATCCTCTTGTTACACTTTCAAATCTCCTCTTCTCTCGATATCCGTTTCAAAAAGAGTCCGGTTTGGAATTCCAGTAAAGCTAGAGAGTGTCTTGACCGTATTCTAAAACAGCTTTGATTTTGAGTGGACTCCTCTTGCCAGTTTTACAGAATCTCTCTCTCTCTCTCTCTCTCTCCTCCTCTCTCTCTATCTCTCTCTCTCTCTCTCTCTCATTAGAGACACGGGCTTAAGTGACTATGCTCGTTACACGTTGTGGAAGAAACTGAATTTATTAAGAAATTCTCTCTCATATTCCCAACCATTAGCGTTTAGTAAAGCAGTAGCATCTCTGAATAAGAGAGGAGGAAGGCGCTTCTGATGGCTCATTTATTTGTGACCAGAGAATGGTCTCCTTGGTCTCCTTAACGGCCGTGTTTACCACAAGGCTGGGACTCTGTTTATCTTTTGTGATGATGCTGTCTTTGTATAGATATACGGAAGTAAGCAATAAATGCACACACACGCACATATATACATAATGCGGAAAGAGGAGATAATTTTTTTAGGAAATAAAAAAAGATAAGTTAATAAATAGGTACATGAAAACATAGATAAAGGATTAGAATGCAATGTGAATTGTTATGAGGTAGTAATGATTTGCAACTAACCTAATTAAGTCTTCAAAAGCATAGCACCGAAATTGCAGTGTTCATTCTGTGTGTCAGCGAGGCTATGTATACGCATGTATGTACTATTTATGTATATAAATATAAAAAAAAAAAACATATAAAAACCTATTTCCATGACAAAAACCAGATGTTTCGAAAAAAACAAAAAAATCTGTACTAACCAACAAGCTTGTGGATTCTGATCACTGGTGAATATGTGAAGTTGGTGATCAAGAATAGTAGAGGAGTTTGTGTTTGAAAATACTTATATTTTGTTTTTATGTAGTAAGTAATGTTTTTATGGGTTTTTTTTTCAACTCCCCAGAACACTGTTAGATTCCAGTACAAGACATTCATGTATGTACAAATGTATGAATGCATACAATAATCGAGAAACGAAGAAACAACGCAGCAGGTGCAACAACAACAGGGACACAACATCTCAGAATTGCAAGGTCGCTTTGAATGGCTCTCCGGAACTCCAGCATCCAATAATGACCTCGTATTGAAACGCCCAACATAGCATCTGCATATGACTGGGGCATCGACACAGACGCCAACGGACAGAGAGAGAGAGAGAGAGAGAGAGAGAGAGAGAGAAATCCCATTCGGAGGAGGATTCGATCTTCGGAATCATTTGCGTCGAATTCATATTTACATTTTATCTTTTCTTTGTTGCTCTGTTGTGATACAGGGGCTGTTGTCTGCCTCCAGAGTTAGTGGTCTTTTATATTTACCACCATGGGAATTATGGTATTGATAATGATATACGTAATAGTAAAAATAACAACAATAATGATATGCAGTCGATACTATTTTGAATACCGTCTACTTATACATACATGAACGAAGGTATAAACATAAAACACCAGAAATATTTCCATAGAATTTTTATCGCAAAACGATTTGAATTATCAAAGTCTTAAGCGCTGTAGCTATATTCCAAACAGATTCCCACCAGAGGCAATTCACTGGAACATTGGCCGCTGGGAATTCATTCCCGAATGTCAACTGGTTGAATGTTATCACGGCCAGAGGATTCCAGTAGGAATTGGTGACTCAGAATTTATTCAGTGATTTTTTTATTCCTGATTGAGTCATTGATTTATGAAAATCTGACTACAAAGCCAAGCACTGAAGGGGCTCTTCCAGCCATTTAAGTCTTAAGACATTGAAAAGAGGGAGTTGGTGTGGTTGGACAGCTGTATGGAACGAAGAATAGAATAGAATACAGAATTAAGGCCAAAGGCCAAGCGCTGGTACTAATGAGGTCATTCAGCGCTGAAACAGAAATTGAGAGTAAAAAGGTCTGAAAGGTGTAACAGGAGGAAAACCTTTTGCAGTTGCACCATGAGAATATGAACGGAGGTACAGTAAAAGGAATGAAAGGGGTTGCAGAAGGGACGCGGCAAACAACCTGCCAGTAATGCCTACAGTGCTTCACGTAAATCGCACTGATGGCACTATCTCCCTATAGGGTAGTGATTACTGATGTAATTGTGCATGATTTTTGGTTTATGAATAAAGCATTATTACAAATAAAAAATAAAAGCACAATTAGATATTACGTTAAACATAAGAAATTAAGTAAATAAATAAATAAATATAAAAATCAAAATTAAAGATCGATTTCAAAATTCAAAATAAAAACAATTGAAAATTTAGATCAAAAATGCTCGTTTGGTCCTTCTTCCATATCGACAAAAGACTAAATTTCTTCACATAATATTTTATCAAAACCAAAGTTTACATCAGAATAAAATACAAACCAAATTGAAAAATAAATTCCAGTACAATTGCTAGAGTGGCCTCATGCTTGCAAGCACTGAAATCGGATGAACAAATTAATTCCCTTTCAACATCAACATAGGAAGCAATTGCAAGGCAGCCTTTATGCACCGCCCACATAAACATATGAAGGAGCCACATGGGCGTCTCTCCTTAAACATGTATCTCATCCTACACCTCCCGGAGAGTACTCTGGAGTCCTTTTGGAACAAGAAACGAAGGATTCCCTCCTCTCTCCCCCGAAGGATTCTGTGTTTGGGGGGAAGCGAGAATAGGAAAGGAAGGATGGATGGCCTCCTCTGTTCTCATGGGAGCTGTAAAGTACAAAGTGCTAGGAGACATGTCGTTACTTTCCCGAGACGGGGATGGGACCATTCGACGCGGCCGATTTGCCGCGGACAATTAGCCACCGCCAGTTCGCCTCGAGGACGTTTTGCCGCCGCCTATTCCTCACCGAGGACTATTCGCCGCCGCAAATAGGTCGTTTGTTTTCAGTGTTTTGATTTATGTTGTTTGATTGTTAAATGTAATGGATACACTTTTTCAGAAAAGGTCGTTTTGTTCAAGTGTTTAAAAACAAAAAAATCCAAATTATTTCTTTACCTAATATTTTTTCCCAGTCTCCCTCAAATCTTCAAAATGGAAACAGACATTCTTAGCAAACGTAGAAAAGACAAGTTTCAGCACGATGGCTTTATATATGTACGTTTTTGGCAAATCATCCAAGAGTGATCCAAGCATCAAAGTTCTTAGAGAAATAGCCCATAACTATCAAATGAACAAAAGTTTTTATTTCTTTATTTTTGTTTATTTTTGATAATTTTTAGAATTATTTTTTGGTGTAAACCAATAAAATTTATTACAATGTTGGAATATCTTGAATGATTTTTAAAAAATTTTCCTAAACCAATAAAATGTTTGTTTTTTTAACATTTTTTTTTTTTAATTTGCACCTTGTAGTAGTAAAGATAAAATTGACTAGAAAAAATTATAAGTTGTAGCGGGAAAAAACCCAATACACACTGTATTTATATTTCTGGTGGCGAATAGTTTCTGGTGGCGAAATGACCCAAGTGGCCAAAAACTGGTGGCGAACTGTCGGCGGCGAATCGGCCGCGGTGAATCGTCACTAACCCCCCGAGACAGAGACAGAGAGAGAGAGAGAGAGAGAGAGAGAGAGAGAGAGAGAGAGAAACTTCCCAGGTAGCAATACATATATAAGAGTATATATATATAAATATATATATATATATATATATATATATATATATATATATATATATATATATATATATATATATATATATATATATATATATATATATATATATATATATATATATATATATATATATATATATATATATATATATATCTAGCAATTGCACAATGGTCCCGTGGGTGAAGTATATGAAGGTCCTCACGTGAAAATGAAGATGACTTTGGAATAAAAGTTGAAAGTCTTGGTACCTCCCTCTTTCATTTTCACGTGAGGATCTCTTTTATATATTCAAAATTCAGCACCATAAAGGACTCTCTCTCTCTCTCTCTCTCTCTCTCTATCTCTCTCTCTCTCACTCGCTCTCTCTCTCTGTCAGACAAAATCCCCGGCCCGAATATTAATAATAATTCTGGAACAAAAGTCACCTCGAAATGTAAGGGATAACAGCTAAAAGTGATGCAGGAGAGAATGAAAAATATATAAAATAAAAGACAGAGGTTTTTACCTGAAAATATGCCCAAGTGTCACTGCAAACATTGGGATCCGATAGTCGACATCAAATCTGGGGATTATTTCGATTGTTTTCTTTTCTCTATGAAATAAAACTTGGAAACTCCAAAAGCGAATGTCAAAAGAGCAAAAGGATTTAGAGAAATAATTTAACCTGTCTGTTGGGTAAGCTTCTGTATTTATGTATGTATTTGTATGTGTTTATATATGTATGTATTTATGTTTGTGTGTGTTTGTAAATGTATGTATAATATCAAGGAAACATTTTATAAGCATTGTCCCTAGACATGTAAGAGGAGTGATGTCTATGACAGAATGGGCAAATCAACTGAAAAGATAGTGACCTCTTTATCTACGACAAAATCAGATGGTGAAGACCGGAATTTATAGTTTATTGTTATTATTATCATTATTATTATTATTTTTTTTTTTATCACAGCCTTCCAATTCGACTGGGAGGCATTTATAGTGTGGGGTGGGTTCCGGGTTGCCATCCTGCCTCCTTAGGAGTCCATCACTCTTCTTACTATGTGCGCCGTTTCTAGGATCACACTCTGCATGAGTCCTGGAGCTACTTCAGCCTCTATTTTTTCCTGATTCTTTTTCAGGGATCTTGGGATCGTGCCTAGTGCTCCTATGATTATGGGTACAATTTCCACTGGCATATCCCATATCCTTCTTATTTCTATTTTCAGGTCTTGATACTTATCCATTTTTTCCCTTGCTTTCTCTTCAACTCTGGTGTCCCATGGTATTGCGACATCAATGAGTGATACTTTCTTCTTGATTTTGTCAATCAACGTCACGTCTGGTCTGTTTGCACGTATCACCCTATCTGTTCTGATACCATAGTCCCAGAGGATCTTTACCTGATCGTTTTCTATCACTCCCTCAGGTTGGTGCTCGTACCATTTTTTACTGCAAGGTAGATGATGTTTCTTGCACAAGCTCCAGTGGAGGGCTTTTGCCACTGAATCATGCCTCTTTTTGTACTGGTTCTGTCCAAGTGCCGAACATTCGTTTGCTATGTGGTTGATGGTCTCATTTTTCGTATTGCACTTCCTACATATGGGAAAGATGTTATTTCCATCTATCGTTCTTTGGATATATCTGGTTCTTATGGCATGATCTTGTGCCGCTGTTATCATTCCTTCAGTTTCCTTCTTGAGCGCTCCCCTCTGTAACCATTGCCATGTGTCATCGCTGGTCAGTTCTTTCGTCTGTCTCATGTATTGTCCGTGGATTGGTTTGTTGTGCCAGTCCTCTGTTCTGTTTGTCATTCTCCTGTCTCTGTATATTTCTGGGTCTTTGTCTACTTTTATCAGTCCTGCATCCCATGCACTCTGGAGCCACTCGTCTTCACTGGTTTTCAGATATTGCCCCAGTGCTCTGTTCTCGATGTTGACGCAGTCCTCTATGCTTAGTAGTCCTCTCCCTCCTTCCTTTCTTGTTATGTATAGTCTGTCCGTATTTGCTCTTGGGTGTAGTGCTTTGTGTATTGTCATATGTTTCCTAGTTTTCTGGTCTATGTTGCGGAGTTCTGCCTTCGTCCATTCGACTATTCCTGCGCTGTATCTGATTACTGGCACTGCCCATGTGTTTATGGCTTTTATCATATTTCCGGCATTGAGTTTTGACTTGAGTATCGCCTTGAGTCTCTGCATATATTCTTTCCTGATCGTGTCCTTCATCTCTTGGTGTTTTATATCCTCTCCTTCCATTATTCCCAGGTATTTGTATCCGGTCTCATCTATGTGTTTGATGTTGCTCCCATCTGGTAGCTTTATCCCTTCAGTCCTTGTTACTTTCCCCTTTTGTATGTTGACTAAGGCGCATTTTTCTTTTCCAAACTCCATCCTGTTGTCCCCAGATACAATCCTTACAGTCTGGATTAGGGTATCTATTTCCTTGATGCTCTTACCATACAGCTTGATGTCGTCCATGAACATCAGATGGTTGATTCTGTTGCCTCTTTTCTTGAGTTGGTACCCAGCATCCATCTTCTGCAGTACTTTTGTCATGGGAATCATGGCTACTACGAAGAGTAGTGGGAACAGTGAGTCGCCCTGGAAGATCCCTCTCCTGATATTAACCTCTGCTAGTCTTATTCCAGAGCTTGTAAGTATTGTATTCCAATTGCGCATTGTATTTTTGAGGAAGCTGATGGTGTTTTCCTCTGCCCCATATATTTTCAGGCATTCTATTAGTCATGTGTGTGGTATCATGTCGAAGGCTTTTTTATAGTCTATCCATGCCATGCTTAGGTTGGTTTTCCTTCTCTTACTGTTCTTCATTACCATTTTGTCTATCAGGAGCTGGTCTTTTGTGCCCCTACACTTCCTTCTGCAGTCTTTCTGTTGGTGGGGGATGGTGTTTGTATCCTCTAGGTAGTTGTATAGCCTTTCGCTGATGATACCTGTTAGTAACTTCCACATTATTGGTAGGCAGGTGATAGGCCTGTAGTTACTGGCTATATTTCCCTTACTCTTGTCTTTCTGGTGATTTGTGATACAATGCTGGAGTTGTTCTGCTATTCCTGGGTGTAGGGCCTTGAAGTTTTTGAGCCAGTATCCATGGACTTCATCGGGACCTGTGGCTTTCCAGTTGGGCATTTTCTTTATTTGGTGTCTGACTGTGTCTGTCGTGATGTCAGTGAATCTTTGTTTTATTCTCCCTGTTTCTTCGGCCTTGACTTCCTGGAGCCATGTTGCATGTTTGTTGTGTGATACCGGATTGCTCCATATGTTTTCCCAGAGTCTCTTACTTGGTTCGGCTTCAGGAATTTCTTGGTGGTTGTCTTCCCCTCTTAGTTGGCTGTATAGTCCCTTTCTGGTTTTGTTCCGAATATTTTGTTCTGTCGGTATCCCTTATTCCTGTTCATGTATCGTTGGATCTTATGTGCTTTTAGCCTTAAGCCTCTGTTTTACATCCTCTATTGTGTTTGTTTAGGTCCCCTCTCATGTACTTTGTAGTTCTCGTTCAGTTCCTCCCTTGTTTTCTTGCCTCTTAGCCTTTTTTCTGCCACCTCTTTCAGTTTACTCAAGTCAGATCTCACCACCATGATTTGCTTTTCCAGGCGCCTTTTCCAAGTAGGTTGCTGTTTTGGTTTCTGTTGGGTTGGTGGTGCTGGTGGTGTTGGTGTTCGTGTTCCCATCAGTATTTGTTTCTGTGATATTGGTGGTGTGTATTAGTCTCATTATTTCATTGACCTCACTTGTTTTCTCCCTTAATTTCTTGGTGTTGTAGGCTTTCATTCCATTGTCTGATCTTTTCTACCCATTCCGTCCTGTCTGTTACTTTGTCGGTGTTTCCTCGTGTGTCGTTGTTTGATACCTCATCATCCCTGTCGTCTTCTGTGGCATCGTCTCTCAGTTCGTCTTCTTGTAATTCGTTGCCATGCGTCATTTCCCTTTCGAGTTCCTCTCTTTCTGTTGGGGAGAGCCTGTTCTTTTCTTTATGTTCCTTACTTGGTCTGCCAGCCTCTGGTCTGTTTGGGGGGTGTTATTCCTCTCATTCCAGATGTTGACCAATCTTCTTCTATATCCTCTCTCCGTCAGGTTGCTTCTGATGTAGCATCTCCATATTTCCTTATTTTCTTCTCTCGTCCATTTCTTCTCTGGTTTGCTTCTGTAGCTCCAATCTCAGGCTGTTGGTTACTGTCGTTGTGGTAGTCAGTTGCTGGATGACGACCTCCAAGTACCTGACCGTCTTCCCCTTCAATTGGGTTGAATACCTGGTTGCCGGACGAAGCTCCTCTGTTGCCAGAGGTTCCATTTACGTCGTTGTTGTTTAATTCTTCATTTCTTTTCCAGCATTGCTGAGTTTGCTATTTAACCCATAGCTGGACCCTACCCCATCAGGAATAGGTACTCATTTACAGCTGAGTAGACTGAGGAAATTATGGTAAAGATTCTTTCCCAAGGAATCAACGCCGAGGAGAGCGGTCACCCATCCAACGACTGACCAGCCCCAATGTTGCTTAACCAGTAAATTGATGACCTAACCCACTCTGCCACGGCGCCACATTAGTATTATTATTAATAATACTAATTATTATTATTATTATTATTATTATTATTGTTTTTTTTTTTTTTTTTTTTTTTTTTTTGCTCTATCACAGTCCTCCAATTCGACTGGGTGGTATTTATAGTGTGGGGTTCCGGGTTGCATCCTGCCTCCTTAGGAGTCCATAACTTTTCTTACTATGTGTGCCGTTTCTAGGATCACACTCTTCTGCATTAGTCTTGGAGCTACTTCAGCCTCTAGTTTTTCTAGATTCTTTTTCAGGGATCTTGGGATCGTCCTAGTGCTCCTATGATTATGGGTACGATTTCCACTGGCATATCCCATATCCTTCTTATTTCTATTTTCAGATCTTGATACTTATCCATTTTTTCACTCTCTTTCTCGTCAACTCTGGTGTCCCATGGTATTGCGACATCAATGAGTGATACTTTCTTCTTGACTTTGTCAATCAACGTCACGTCTGGTCTATTTGCACGTATCACCCTATCCGTTCTGATACCAATAGTCCCAGAGGATCTTTGCCTGATCGTTTTCTATCACTCCCTCTGGTTGGTGCTCGTACCACTTATTACTACAAGGTAGCTGATGTTTCTTGCACAGGCTCCAGTGGAGGGCTTTTGCCACTGAATCATGCCTCTTTTTGTACTGGTTCTGTGCAAGTGCCGGGCATTAGCTTGCTATGTGGTTTATGGTTTCATTTTTCGTATTGCACTTCCTACATATGGGTAGAGATGTTATTTCCGTCTATCGTTCTTTGGACATATCTGGTTCTTAGGGCCTGATCTTGTGATTATTATTATTATTATTATTATTATTATTATTATTATTATTATTATTATTATTTACACCATACAGCCATGGAATTTGAACCAATAACTACAAAGGCCACAGCACAAAGATAAAACCACAACCCAAGGATTGACAACAGAATTATGGTACAAGGTACACATACAATCTTCAATGACCTAGTTATCTGAAACAACATTTCAAGATGGTCCCCCACCTCCCCATCAACCATGCAAAACATAAATATAAACTTCAAGCGTTCTGGAAACGGGACCATATCCAATTCCTTCAGGCACGCAGAAGTCGACAACAAACGAAAGTTGCAAATTTCACTACGGGACTGAATGAAAGGGTCACTTTCTCTCTGGCTACGAAACTTTCTTGGGATTTTGCATTGACTTTTGCGAGGACCAGCAAAATATATAAATTGAATAGAATACAGAATTTAGGCTAGAGGACAAGCGCTGGGACCTATGAGATCATTCAGCGATGAAAGGGAAATTGAGAGTAGAAAGGTTAGAGAGGCGTAACAGGAGGAAAACCTTTCGCAGTTGTACTACGAATCAATTGTTAGGAGAGGGGTGGAAATTAAGATGGAAGAAAGAAAAATGAGCGGAAGTACAGGAAAGGAATGAAAGGCGTTGCAGCTGGGCGTCGGAAGGACCCTGCAACGAACCTTAAATAATGGTTACAGTGCACCGCATGAGGTGCACTGACGGCACTACCCCCTACGTGGTAAATATATAAAGGTCTGAACGTCCATCATTTGCAGCCCAAATGAATGTTAGAATCTTATGCTGGAGTTAAAGAGAGAGATTTGAGTAGATCACAGACACGAAATCTTAACACAAATGCAGTAGAGAGAGCTGTTCTGAACCGCACTTATATAAAAACTAAAATGATGAGAAATTGATGGTTACAAAAACTGAATTCTGATTAAAATTCTTTTAATACAGAATGCAATTTAGCTTCCAACACCTCCCGCAGTCTTCCTTCCTTCCTTTCTGAAGACTCCCCATCAATCATCCACGTCAGGAGAGCTCTCGAGATAATCATTCACCCGAGATTC
The DNA here is from genome assembly GCF_015104395.2 of Macrobrachium nipponense. Taxonomy (NCBI): domain Eukaryota; kingdom Metazoa; phylum Arthropoda; class Malacostraca; order Decapoda; family Palaemonidae; genus Macrobrachium; species Macrobrachium nipponense. The sequence goes on along the minus strand of NC_061095.1, from coordinate 57,009,901 downwards.
GGAACTTTTGAGAATTCAATTTTCCTGACGTAACTCCCTGGCTGTGTTTTGTGTCCAAATTTAACTTTCCCTTGCATTTACAAACACGGCAGATAAAACTCGAAATGAAACGGCTTACTTAGGAACTTCAATTTTTTTTCAGTAAAGTTTCATTTTGTTTTGCAAATTATGTTCCTTTTAATACTATTTGCTTTCAATTCTAATATTCTTGTTGGTCAATCAGTAATGGGCTTCATTTGAAGGTGCCTGTGATATAGTACGATCTGTATCTGAGATACAATTAGGAAAAAGTTTCCAGAGTGCTTGGATTTCGATGGTAATTTCTTTGAACGCTTTATTGTAGACACTATTTGAATGTTTGTTATTCTAAAGATTTGGGGCGAAACAACCATGGTTGAAATAAGGCAGTGAAATGTGATTGCAAAATCTTATTTTAATGCATGACATTTATTTTCAATGTCATATCAACTGCAACGTTACAAACTATTTCTTTTACAGAGTTTTGTCACAAAAGTTATACGAGTTTCTCAAAGATAAAAAGCATACTTATTCTAGCTATATTTTAGAGCAAAATTGACTAGGTCCCCGAACACTCAGGCAGAGAAAATGCAATATGCGATACACAAAAAAGAAAGAAAATAAAAATGATAAAAAAAAAAACCAAGCCACATGAAGGTATGATATCCGTGAGTGGAAGCAAGTTTATTATTATAGGATCCACCTGCATCGGGCCCCTCTCACCCCTCCGCAAAAAAAAAAAAAAAAAAAAAAAAAAAAAAACACCAGATTGAAAAAGGAGAAAAACCTCAGCGATGTCCCAACGCTTAATCCTTCGCCTTCGTTTCAGGATGCGACAGCGGGACCTGCCTTGGTGGCATTGTCTCATTGCTCTTTTTAACTTTTTATTCCATTATTATTTTTCATTTTTCTTGGTTTGTGGAGGCATGTCTCTAACATAGTTTGTTTGGATGCTTGTGTCTGTTTTGTGAGACATGGCGTCATCCTCTGAGGAGGGAAGAAGAGGATACAAGATTAAAGGAAGGAAGAGAAGGAGGAAAAGGAAGAAGCGGAAATAGAAGAAGGAGAGCAAATGCTTTCCACGAATATTTCTTCCAGCATTAATCAGTTTGAACGCTGGAACCTTTCAGGCTTATTATACACTGTGGGTATTTCTCTGGTTTGAATGATAAAGAGTTCTTTGAATCTCTCTCTCTCTCTCTCTCTCTATCTATCTCTCTCTCTCTCTCTCTCTCTAAGAGATCAAATCACGCCAGAAATATACTCACTTGTCCAAATTCACTTGTGTTCTTAAATATTTTCTCTTCACCTCCTCCTCCCTTCCTTCCTTATTGGATCACTCTTAATTTCCATTTATGTCTTATCATCTCCAATTGTAATTCCTGTCCCTGTCCCGCCACTGACAGGAGAAACTAAATTTTCTCTAATCCAATTCCAGCGTCTTCCGATGAGAGGTCCTGACGTCTTTAGCATTGAGGGAATGAGGCCTCGTTCTTTCCCGCAAAAGGTGACGCTCGTCTGACAACTGTTTTTATGAACCAATTAAGCAATTTGATATTCATTTTCCGCGTCTCCCAGAAGACGCAAAAATGGAATAGTTGATTCTCTCCTCTTTTATTTAGCTCCAGGAAAAAAGGAAAGGAAGGGAGGAGCTTTTTGAGGATGACAGACTTTGCACAAGTCTGTTTGTCTGTCTGTCTGTCAGGAGCCGCGTCTTGAGTAACTTAGCGGATAGATTCAAAGAATTTTCGGGAGTAAATAAAGAACAAACAAGATTTTGGGCGATGATTATGAAGGTCAAACGAGATTTTGTGGATTAATTAAAGAGCAAATACATTTTGGGGCGCTTATTAACAAAGAATAAATGATATTTGGGAGATTCTAAGGAGATATTAACGAGGGTTTGGTTGTTAATAAAGAATAAACGAGATTCTGGGCGTTAATTGCAAAGAACAGAAGAGAGAGAGAGAGAGAGAGAGAGAGAGAGAGAGAGAGAGAGACTTGGAAGTTTAACAACAAAGAATGCATTATATTTTGGGTGATAAGGAAGTATAAACGAGAAAGCATATAAGGGATTTTGAGGTTAACTACAAAAGACAAATGCCACTTTGGGGATTAACTTGAGAGGAAATACATTTCAGGGTTTACAACAAAGATTAGATTCTATTTTGGGGATAAGAAAATATAATCGAGATTCTGGTTAAAGAGAAAGAGTGTACCTACTACATACAAGATTCTGGGGGTTAATGACAAAGGATTCAAGATAGTCAGGTGGCTTAACGAGAGAGAATATAGGTTTCGGAGGTTATCAACAAAGAACAAATTATATTTTGGCGATAGAAAAATAAAAACGATATTTTTGAGTTAAAAAGAAAGACTACCAAAATCTGGGGGTTAAGAAAAATAAGAATTTCATATACAAGACTTGGGTGTTAAATGACAAAGAATGAAAGAAACTTTGGGGGTTAACGAGAAAGTGAATACATGACTTGGGATGCTAATGAGAAAAGAATGGACTAGAATGTAGAGGTTAACGAGAAATAATAAGCAAGATTTATGGAGTTAACAAAGAAGAAACGAGATTTGGGAGACTAACGACAAAGATTCTGCAAAGAAGAAACGAGACGGAATTCACGACAAGATGGCGGCAGACAACGAACCAGCAACAGCCAATTAATGTCTTGGAAGTGAAGGAGCGACTTGAGAAAAATAGCGCAGGAAGCCCCCCAACGCCTTCATTAACCTGCCCATCCCCGAAGAAGAAGCTCAGGAGAGAGAAAAGAGGGAAATCCTTCCAAAAGCGACAGAGTCCATCAACTCTTTCCTGACAGAGGAGGATTCTACAACTCGGCGGAAAATTCTTGCTGATTAATTGACTAACTGATTAGTAAATTCACGCAAACTGGCGTCGCATACGAAAAAACGCAGAATCATTTCCAAGATATTAGTCACTGAATTCATCCATGCTTCTCTTTTTATTAGACAAAGAAAAATTGAAAGAAAATGAAATATGAAACAATGACACAAACGAGGTCCATTTTCCGAAAGAAAAACGTAAAATAAATAATTTTTCGGGCATAAGTCACGAAAGCCTTTAGCAACATGACATTCCCTATTTTCGAGTCTTGCAAGAGTTTGTTGTTTTGCTGATGTATAAGTGTAACGACTGGACCCATAAGTGTTTTTACTTTAAGGATTCGCTAAGAGCGGATAGCAGGTTGTTAAGAGACATTTCTTACTCTCTCTCTCTCTCTCTCTCTCTCTCTACAATGCGAGTATTTCAGACCATAATGTCATAGAATTAACAGTTCATTCCAAAGCAAGTGAAAACAGAGATAAGCAAGAAATGAAAAAGTGGGAAGGATATGGAAAATACAGTAAAAATATAAAATGGTCAGAAATAAATGAAGAATTAAACAAAGATTGGGATAACATTTTCGTAAGTGATGACATAAGGGTAAATACAGAGATATTATATAATATTGGAGAAAATAGTGGATAAATATACCGAAGAAGAAAAGTAAACATCATTCATGCATACCAAGAGACAGAAGGATCTTGTTCCAGAAAATCAGAAAGTGGAAAAAAGGTCTTGCAAAAGAAAAAAATGCATGGAAAGTTATAGAACTAAAAAGTAAGATAGAAATGCAGAACAAAGATTATACAATCAAAAGAAAATGAAAAACGGGACTTGGAAGAAAAACCCCTATTAAATATCAAGCAAAACCCCAAACTATTATACTCATATGCGAAGAAGATGAATAAAAGAAGAATAGAAATAGGCCCTCTGAGAATTGAAGGGAGATTAACGAATGAAAAAAAGGAAATTTGCAACATACTGGCAGAACGATATAAGAGAGAATTCACCCCTAGTAAAGATAATGAAGATAATGATATAGAAGAAAGGGGACAAAAAGAATAGTGAATATTTAGCTGACATAGAAATTAATGAAGCTGATATTGTGCAGGCAATTAATGAAATTAAAAATGGAGCTGCTGCAGGGCCGGATGGAGTCCCTGCTATTTTGTTAAAGAAAGTAGTTCATTCTATCGCAAAGCCACTTGCAATATTATTAAGACAAAGTGTAGATACAGGCAAGATTTATGATGAGCACAAATTAGCATATATCACCCCTACTTTCAAAAGTGGATCAAGACTAGAGGCAAGTAATTATAGACCTGTGAGTCTAACATCACATATTATGAAAGTGTATGAAAGGGTATGAAGAAAATATTATGAAACATTTTAATAAAAAATAATTTGTTTAATATAGGACAACACGGTTTCGTACCCGGAAAAAGTACACAAACCCAACTGTTAGTCCACCGTGAGAACATATTCAAAAATATGAAAAGCGGAAATGAAACAGATGTGGTTTATCTAGACTTTGCAAAAGCTTTTGACAAAGTAGACCATAAAATATTAGCAAAGAAAATTAGAAAACACAATATCGTAGATAAAGTAGGAAGATGGTTAAAAGAATTTTTACACAACAGAAAACAGATAGTTATTGCAAACGATGAGAAATCGGATGAAACCAAGGTAATATCCGGTGTGCCACAAGGTACGGTGTTAGCTGCAATACTGTTTGTTATTATGATTGAAGACATAGACAGTAATGTTAAGGATTCGGTAGTGAGTAGTTTCGCTGATGACACAAGAATAAGTAGAGAAATTACTTGTGATGAAGATAGGAACGCTCTTCAAAGAGACCTTAACAAAGTATATGATTGGGCAGAGGAAAATAGGATGGTATTTAACTCTGATAAATTTGAATCAATAAATTATGGAGACAGAGAAGGAAAGCTATATGCATATAGGGGACCTAAGCTAATGGAGACAATCACAAATAAGGAAGCAGTTAAAGACCTTGGTGTGATGATGAATAGGAACATGTTATGCAATGATCAAATAGCAATTCTTTTGGCAAAATGTAAAGCAAAAATGGGAATGTTGTTACGGCACTTCAAAACAAGAAAAGCTGAACACATGATTATGCTTTATAAAACATATGTTCGTAGTCCACTTGAATATTGCAATATGATATGGTACCCACACTATCAAAAGGATATTGCACAAATAGATAGTGTACAAAGGTCCTTTACAGCTAGAATAGAAGAAGTTAAGGACCTTGACTACTGGGAAAGACTACAATCCTTAAAAATTATATAGTCCCTAGAAAGGAGAAGAGAACGCTACATGATAATTCAGGCATGGAAACAGATAGAAGGAATAACAGAAAATATCATGGAACTAAAAATATCAGAAAGAGCAAGCAGAGGAAGATTAATAGTGCCCAAAACTATACCAGGAAAAATAAGGAAGCACACAGGACATTAATCCACTACGCACCAGCATCGATAATGCAGCGTCTATTCAATGCGTTGCCAGCTCATCTGAGGAATATATCAGGAGTGAGCGTAGATGTGTTTAAGAATAAGCTCGACAAATATCTAAACTGCATCCCATACCATCCAAGATTGAAGATGCAAAATATACCGGAAGATGTACTAGCAACTCTCTGGTAGACATTAGAGGTGGCTTACACTGAGGGACCTGGGGCAACCCCGAACGAACTGTAAGTAAGGTAAGGTAAGGTAAGGTCTCTCTCTCGTATCATTCTCCGTTTCTTTCATTCTGATTGTGTTGCTTTTTCTTTCAGTAATCTTTTAATATTCATTCTTTATATTTATTGCAAATTACGATCTTTTTATTCTTTTTAATAAGGTAGAATGTGAAAAAATTCCATTATATTATGTCTTTGTTCTCTATCCTTTCTTGGTTTGTGTTCTTCATACATCCACATTCATATACATAATACATGCACGTTAACACACCTGGACATTGTATAATATTATGGCTTCTGTGAAATGAATATTTTAGTCCTCCTCTAAAATGTAACAGCAATGACGCGGCTGGAGAGGGAACACACCATTTGTCAAGACCCAGTTTGCTTAGATTTTCTCTCTCTCTCTCTCTCTCTCCTCTCTCTCTCTTGTATCTTGTAGAGCTGAGCATGAACGACACGATGACAAACTCTCAGCGAAATCTGTCAGCGATCAAATTCTGTGTTCTAGAGTAGGAAGGCGTTCAGCGTCATTCCAGCAGAGCTGCTCAGAAGAAATTTCATTTGGAACAACAAACAGACACTCTGTGTCCGTTGACTCAGGCAGTCGTTCCCTCTGTTCCTCGTGTGCCATTTTGTGCAGATCCTTTTGTGAGAGAGAGCGCTTCTTCTTTTCTTTTCTCTTACAGAAAATAGGATTCAGTGGCTGCATTTCAATCTACTCTCTCTGTATTAGCAGAAACTGTTTACAAATTAAGTTCAACAAGATAATATAGACAGCATCAAAATAATTCTGTTATATCACCGGTAATGCTGTGATTTGAGAAACATTCTCCTACTGTTAAAGTATTTCATTTGAAGTTTGTCTTTACGAACGAAAAATCAAGTGAAAACCTTTAGACCGAGATTAGTTCTCAAAACAACACTAGGCTTACTATTGCATACTCTCTAAAATAAGCCGGGTAGATGAAAACATTGCTATGAAAACAACATGCGTGCTCCTTAGCAAAAGGAAACAATACTACCATTGCCTTACAGATGAAAGTACATTGTTTATGCCCATAGTATTAATGGGTCAACATTGTCAGACATTGCATCTAAGATCTAAGAATAATATTCTAACGAGAGAGAGAGAGAGAGAGAGAGAGAGAACGTTGTAACCTTCTTGAATTGAAGGATTATGAATAGTCTAATGAGAGAGAGATCCAGGTAGGCGTCTCTCGTGCAAAAAACTAAGAAAGAGTCTCCATTAAAAACTCTTAAGGGGAAGATGCCCCGTCAGTTTAACCTTTCGAACGAGGGGAAAGTGGCGATTTCTCCTTCAGGCAGAGGAGGGAAAAGAAAAGGAAGGACTGGCGTCCCATTAAGCCTGTTTACCTCAGACCCAAAGGAAGCAAACACTTCCTTCAGAATTTTAAGAGTCATCCGAAATTTCCTCAGGAAAGAATTTTTCGGACTTTTTGACCCTGGATTCGTTCAGCTCAAGAGACTGATATTTTTTCGCCCTTTTTTATTTTTTGTTTTTTGTTGGAGGACTGAGAAGGTCAGAATGACTTTTTCTTTATTAGATAACACCTACTTCAGGGATGACAGACACACCCTGTGAAAAGAGTCAGGTTATAAAGATTCGTGGGAAACGCATAAGACCTTAGAGAGTTCCAAATTAATCCAGCTGAATAAAACAGAATAGAGAATGTATGTCAAAGACCAAGTGCTAGGGCCTATGAGGTCATTCAGCGCTGAAAAGGAAATTGACAGTGGAGTGGTTTATTGAAAGGTGTCACAGGAGGAAAACTTTTGCAGTTGCACTATGAATCAAGTCTTAGGAGAGGGTTGAGGAAAGTAAGGTGAAGAGAATATGAGAAAAGGTACAGCAAAAGGAATGAAAGGCGTCGCAGCTAGGGCAGAAGGGACGCTGCAAAGATCCTTAAGTAACGCCCACAGTGCACTTAGCCCAGCTGAAATTAATTTCACTCTCATTATATCTGCATTATGGAGGGATATATATATATATATATATATATATATATATATATATACTATATCTATATATATATATATTATATATATATATATATATATATAATACACTGAGCCAGCAAAGTCCCCCAAACCACCTGTCACTACGCGAAGTATCCCTTCAACATCCAATGGAAGCCGAAAAGAAGAATCTGCCCCCCTCTGTGAGAGAGCATCCGAAGTAAACGATGCGTATGCAAGCAAATAGTGCGTGCGTGCTTGTGCGTGTGTGTGTATCTGTAGTGAATGCACAAGTAGCGTCAGCAGCCTTGAATGGATATGCCAGATGCAGTCGATAATGGAAACCGAAAAGTGAAAGGAATTCAAAAGAGGGAGGATGATTCTCTCTCTCTCTCTCTCTCTCTCTCTCTCTCTCTGTATGTGTGGAGATATGCAGGGAGACACGACGGAAAGATTTGTATACAATAGGCACGTGAAACAAGAGATGTGTTTTTTTATGTTTCTTGTTGGTGTGTTTTCTTTCGTAAATATCATAACATTGATATTCAGAAACTACATCTCATCTCTCTCTCTCTCTCTCTCTCTCTCTCTCTCTCTCTCTTGACATAGGGGAGAGCGAGAGAGTAACTGTTATATGCATTGTGAGGAAATCCTCCCCAAGGAAACCAAAGTGAGTAAGAAGGCCTCATTACTGCCTTCATAACCATTACGTCATCGATCTCTCCGAAGACTAAAGAGTTATCGTTCACGCCGCTAAATTAAGGAGAGGACTCACTAATCATTCCCCTGCTTCGTCATGTGGGCATCTAAAAATTCCCCTCTGCCCAGAGAAGGGCCCCATTAGGTCCCCATTTCCTTGGGGCGACGTAAATTACCATAACCTCTTAATCTGTGTCTTCCATGCTTCTGTTTGGTTGGGTAACCGTATTTCGGCTTGATCTGGTATGCAATTACGTAACTCATTTTTCAAGAGTAAAGTTTGTTATAAGCTTTTTATGTCATTTGAAAGTTACCCACCGGCTGCTTTGGTTCGTAATAGATGTGTTGATGATTTTTGACAAAAAACTGTAACACACACACACATAGTTACATACAAACACACTATACATATATGCATACATATACATACATAAATACGTGTATGTTTCTGTGTGTACGTTCACGTTAAAGAGAGAGATCTTGCTTTGAAACGGCATCTCCACAATCTGAAAATAAGTTGAAAACGTTCAGCCTTCCACAGATTAAGATGCCATGAAAGCTCTGGGAACCATCGGCTCAGTTCGTCCGGTGACCAATATCACTCAATAAAGATTGGGGCTCCCCAATAAGTCCTGAGCCTTCCAGGAATGATTAATTGAATGGCTTCCTGAGATTAATAATATTTCGATTGAAATAACGGTTTCAAACAAAAATTAACAAATTCACTGGCGTGAATTGAGGTTTATTGGTCGTGAAGAATCTTCATGACGAAAGAGACATCAATAAAAATCTTTTTTTGCAACCATCTGTCTATCCGACTCTAACGTATTTCAGTCTCTGGCCAAATTGATATTTCAAATCGCTGACAAACATGAGTTTGATTAACTATGCGATGAGAGAGAACATCAGCAAAGTGAAATTTGACATGAATCAATTGAAGTGTTTTTTTTTAGAATGATCGAAATGTCAATATTGGGAATGAAATGAGATATCACAGTTGGAAAAAAGCCTGCTGTCAGTTTGCTCTGATTTGCTCTCGAGTTAATCTAAATATCAGGTATATCGCAAGTTCAGTCGGTGCAGTTATTTCCCCTTTATGATTTTAAAGAGACTTGTTATAGATACAACAACACGATCTCTATGGAAGAATGAAATAAAATACACAGCTGGCTTGATAAAAAATATTACTTTTGCTTGTGGAAACCCAGGACCGAAAAATGATATTTTATGTGTGGGATTTTCATTCAAATAGATATACAGAGAACTTATAAAATAAGATCATTGTTTCAACTTGGAAAAAACTTCATATAAATGCAGAAATAAAACTTGGATGAAGAAAGCATAAAGGCTGATCATCTCAGAAACGATGCTATTAAATCATTCTGTTTAAACTCATCAACGGAATAGAATAGAACAGAATATAAACAGTATTCCAAAGGCCAAGCGTTGGGCCCTATGAGGTCATTCAGCGCTGAAACGGAAACTGCCTGTAAGAAGGTTTGAAAGTTGTAACAAGAGGAAAACCTTTTGCAGTTGCACTATGATAGCAATAGTTAGGAGAGGGTTGAGGAAAGAAATGTTGAAGAAACATAATACGACAGGAGGTACAGCAAAAGGAATGAAAGGGGTTGCAGCTAGGGGCCATAGAAAGGACGCTGCAAAGAACCTTAAGTAATGCCTACAGTGCACCGCATGAGGTGCACTGACGGCACTACCCTCCTACGGGGGAATGAATAGACAAAAGTTCAATAACATTCGCTATATGACAGAAATACTCCTTCAGAATGGAATAAAATCAATGTCAATTCTTCAAAAAAATGCAAAATGATATTATTTCCATTCACGGAGTTACAAATCCTAAAGAATCAAATATTTAAATCGTTCTTTAATAAGCCTGGATCTGATATATCTTTCTACCGACCTCAAATATGACGTATTTTGCTACCTTCTTTTGTTTTCCTTAGAATCAAACAACAAACAAATATTACTTGGTTAGCAATGACTCTTTTTTTTTTTTTTTTTTTTTTTTTTTTTTTTTTTTCCTTAATCCAAAAGTATTACATGTTTTTATTCATTCGCCTTCAGCCGCTGAAAAAGAATTTTCTGTTTTTATTGAAGGGGAACTTGTTTCAGAATGTCGATATTTAGATTATTCTTCTGAATAATCTCTGTTGTACTTAATATGTGTATATTGAAGCTTTTAATATAACTAAAGATTAATCTAAAAGTACACATAAACACTTTCTGCTCATCATTCGTCTTTAATAATTGTTGCCATGAATAAGCATTATTAACAGAAAAAATTTTCCATACAAATTCTAGCAGCAAAAAAGTAGATATGTTTTTTTCCCGCCTGAAGCTAAAGAACATGAAAAATATCCCCAACCCCCTAAACAATATTTGGACTACATATTTTCAATCTTTATCACCACAAATCCTGGACCCTCAGATAAGAGGGACAAACACTGAGTCTAAACCTTGTTTCCTCCACGCTTGAGGAATTCCTCTTCCCTCTCCTCCAGGTGAGGAAACCGTTTCCTCTCCTCTCCTCCGGGTGAGGAAAACATTTCCTCAATGCGGAGACCAGCAGAGGCCCAGAACAGAAGACCCACATCAAAAGCGGTTCATGGCAGATGTCGCAAATGGGAAAGAAAGAATGGGGGTCTCCACAAGAACAGGAATAAATTTACTTTTTTTTTCTACTGATGGCTTCCACATTTGTTGAAACTCTGTTTTGGGCCAACCAGTAGATAGATAGATGGAGATCGCGGGATATACATAGAGTGGATATAATATAAGTTTGAAGTCTATCTGATGGAAATTCTGACTTCGGCAAGATTCAGAATTTCGTCATTTGTTCTTCATTTGGATCTGAGGCTTCGTAGTGCCTGGCGTATCCAAAAAGTGTGAAGAAAATCGAGAAGTTTGGAGAGCTTTGTAGCTATTAAAATTAGCTATTTTGGTAAGAAAGTGGAAGCGGATTTACGTATTTTTAGAATATATATATGAACTATCAGTGGATTTTATATATTCTTAGAGAATATATAGAGAATGGCAGTGGATTTGACTCATTTTTAGAATTATTATAAAAAAATGGATTTGACGTATTCTTAGAATATATATATATATATATATATATATATATATATATATATATATATATATATATATATATATATATATATATATATTATATACATCGAGCTACAATGTCCTTTAATATCTAATTTGCTCTACCTCGGAATTAATATATTTTCATATATGCTTAACCGAAGGGGAATTTTTTACACGATAATAGATTTGCCTGGTCCCGGGCGCGAACCCAAGAAGACGTTCAAATCCAGGAACATCAGTGAAGCTTTTACCTACCCCACCACCGCGCGCCCGGGATCAGGCAAATCTATTATCGTGTAAAAAATTCACTTCGGTTAAGCATATATGAAAATATATTAATTCCGAGGTAGAGCGAATTAGATATTAAAGGATATTGTAGCTCGATGTATGTATATGAATCACAGTAATGTGAAATGACATATATATATATATATATATATATATATCTATATATATATATATATATATATATAGTATATATATATATATATAGTGGCAATTTACTCTTCACATTCGTAGAATGCATATAAATAATGAGCTGTGGATTGTACATCATCTCAGAATAAATAAAGAGGAAATTATTTTTAATGAGTAAAAGAGCTGCAGTTCTGAAATTCTGTTTCATAACGAAGTGAATAAGCTCCACTGCAGCGACCTCTGACCTTTTGGGTCAAAAAGGGTCTAGGAATAATTTCCTTTACTCGGTTCCAAGTCTTCTTCAGCTGAGAATATTATTATTATTATTATTCTACTCCTTTCTCTTCGCTTTCTAAAGAAGTGGGTCTAGAATTGGTACTTGTAAACGACTGGTCTTCAGATCTTGGTCATTTGTCAGGGGAAAATTGCAAAATGTTATGTTTCTGTGCAAGACTCCTCTCTCTCTCTCTCTCTCTCTCTCTCTCTCTCTCTCTTCCCTTCCCAAATGACACCCGTGTAATCACAGTGACCTTCTAAGCGACCAAGTTCCCCCTCTATATCGGTCTAAAGTGAACATTCCTTTCGTGTTATCAGAGCACACTCTGGGAGTCAAATCAAATGTAAATGATTTTCTTTTTGTTTCAGACAAACCTGCGACTGTGTTCACTTCCAGAAAGTCCATTACTGTTTGTACACAAGACTATACATTATATTTACATTTAGAATGTGTATTCTGGTTTATGCGTAGGTTTATACATTTATTTAAATATATACACGCATCCAAGAAGATGGTGGTATGTATTATACACCACGGGATCGTCTTTTGCTAATTAATGTCTACAGTTCTGGGAAAGTCAAGAAAACTTGCGAATGTTAATTACTCGCTAATTACTCAAGGGAGTCGTTAATAACATTAAAAACAGGCTCGTTACAGCGAGTACAAAATTAATAGTAATAGAAAAGTGACCGAAAATGACTTGTTCTAAGAATCAACTTATCTTTTGCAGTCGTTACTCTGAGACTTGGTCTATTAACACCTTTTCAAGATGGATTTCATTTGAAACTCTTGAAGCTGCATCCCTCGGACTAATCAATAGTATGGCATAACGAACAGATAACTGAATAGTACAGAGAGAGAGAGAGAGAGAGGAGAGGGAGGAGAGAGGAGATGGAGAGAGAGAGAGAGAGAGAGAGAGAGAGTACCCGTTCAAGAATCACGCTAAGGAGAAATGGTCATGGATCAGATGAAAGTTGGGTCTAGGGATCTACAAAAGCTCTACTTCCTATTTAATGTGTTCCAGAATCTCTCTCTCTCTCTCTCTCTGTGTGTGTGAGAGATCAAAATTATCTTCTAGAGAGGTGTTAGTACTTTCTGATGAGTTCCCCAGTCTACTGCCTTTTAGGAAATTAGGATGACATGAAATATGCAATTGATCTTTCTTTCCCGACAACAGGTAACTGAAACGGAAATGTCAGTCCAGCATTACATTACTGAAACATTACAGTTTTTTCATAATGGAAACATCTTACGAATCATTGTTGGCTGACACCTTCACTTAGCTCTGCGAGCCAATAATGATTTATGATACAGTAATGAATATCTGGGTGCTATGTAGGACAACGGATATTGTGGATAACAAAATGTCACAAATGAAAGTAATTCTCCGCAATAGAATTACAGCCAAAATTTTGACGAAATTCCAATAACTAAAGAAAAATTTTCTTCAATAAAAACAAAGCAGATCAAATCTCTCGGTTCATAAGACAAACTGTTCAGAGATGAGGTCTATGATAGGTGACACTATCCTCCAACAAATAATGACTGTCATTGAAATAAGTCTACATCTTGGTCAACACTTACTTAAGCAGTGGAGATATTCAAACCATATTCCAACTTCAATTTCTTCGTTTATTTCCATCACGAGTTAAGAAATAAACTCTTAAGGATCAACCTGATATGAGGGACACTGTCACTTTGCCTTTTCTTCTGCATTTCATCACTTCAGACGTTTCTGAAATCCCGCCATCTGTGGGAATTATGATTGTCGAAGTTTTAATTTATAAGACCAAGTCACAATTCTTTCATGGAACAGATGCACATGTTTGAGACAAACACACACAGACACACACTCACACACAGAACATTATACCCAGGCTCTTCTCCCTCCAACGGATTCCCCAACTTCTCTCGTAACTCAGAATCTCGAACATAATTCGGTAGGAACTCGTTTAAGGGGGAAGACAGACGCTAAATTTCGCGCCCATGAATTTTTGCTAATAGCAATAATGAAAGCATTATGAAAGCGAAGAACTGGGGAATTATGATATTGCTGGCGTCTCTCTCTCTCTCTCTCTCTCTCTCTCTCTCTCCTCTTAAAAGTGTACGTCTCCTTTGAAAGTGTATCTCATTCAGTAAAGTACAACGCACATATGTAATTCCAACTTGATACATTATCCCAAGTGATGGAGGGCGGAGTAGTTTCCACAGCGAGTTCTATTCGTAATATGTTAAAAGCTACCGAGATTTTTTTTTTTTTTTTTTTTTTTTAGAGTCGGATCATTGCGGCCTTTTGGATGTAAATATCTGTTAAAATTTATCTTCCATTTATAACTGAGACTGTATAAAGGTATAACCGCCACTCCATCAGCAAGTAGATAGGAAGGAATAAGAACATTCATCTCCTGTGGGGGAAAAAATTGTAAAAAATGACATAATACTTAGGCGCATCCCCATCACATTAAACATGCCATAAGCAGAAGTCGACAACTAATCGTCCACTCATCGCAAACAGGTTGAAAACAAATCTACGACTTGGCAGTCCTCACCAGTGCTTCACAAGATAACCCAGCATTTGCCAGAGATTCTCTCTCCACTCACGGTCATTGGCTTGTGTTCAACCTGTTTCTGATATGTATGCGACAAGTTTCCGACGTGTGTTTATGACATGTAGTATGGCAGTGCGGACGCAGCCTTTCTTCAAACAATGACACCAAGAGAAAGAAAGACTCTGGGTGACTTGACAAGACTGAAATACATCTTCAGAATAAGGCAGTCTCTACGATAGACGCTGATGTTTGAAATACAAGTACTGAAGGTCCATTTGGGATACATAAAGTGACTGGAAAATAAGTCTTGAACATGTCATTATACATGTTACGATGAAATGATTACCCAAATGTAGTTTCAGACCTTTTGATATGGGTCCTGTTACGAAATGCACATTTAGTCAAAACTTTTCGTCAAAAAATGTTCATGAAACACTGTTCCCATAACCCGTTCCACTCTACTGACCGACCGAATATGGCGCCAGAACGATGCGATTTGCTGGTAACACTGCTTCAGAAGCGAGAGAAAATATAAACTGCTGGGAGTGCCCGACGGGCATGCCCGCTGGTGTGGACAGGCCTTAACTGTTTACCCAGTGGTAGCTGTGCCCCAGTCACAAAACTCTTCAATTGATCCGAAAGTGTTTTCGTAAACACATCATCAACACAACATGGCGATCATTGGGCAGCAGAGCGGAGGTGCCCATAGATTGGTCATGAATGGAACGTTGCAACTTCTATGATTATTATTGTAAATTAAACATAAATTTAAATTACTGACTTTGAGAAGCACTTTTATTTAAAGCATCCGTCTTTGACATAGTTATTAAAATACGAAGTTTAAGTCTGATCTGAAGTTATTCACGTATGAGATTCTTCTCTGCATTTTCTGTCTTACGATTCATGGAATCTCTCATCCTTTTTCTTCCGGGGTTATTTCCTTCATCTGATTATCAATAATTCCTGTTGGGAAGTTATCTATTCACATATTTGCATTGTGGATTTATAATCATGTTCCTCTAATATTAAATGTCCCTTTTATCGTTTCTTGCTTTTTATTCAAAATCAAACTGACTTCCTCTTTCTTCGTTAATGAAAGGAGGCTAAACCCCACTACATTCCCCATTGCAGTTTTACAACGCACGACTGTGCCTCTGTAAAGGTTGTTGAGCAAAGAGCCCCCCGCCCCCCCCCCCCCCCCCCCCTCCCTCCCGCCAACCGCCACCCTTTGGGGGCCATAGTGTTATATAACATCCTGGTTTATTCCACCCTTCATTTCTCGCTCCTGTTTCACAAGACCTGACGCTAACGGCTGTACATTCACTCGGTTCTCGCTCTGGTGGTTTAGGTAAGCTAGCTTTGTCTCTGTCTTCCCTTAAGATTAGGTTGAATATTAATAGGAAGCCTGGTGTGGGCCTACGGACTCGTTCAACACAACGCAGCGAACATTATGAATGTGTGTCAGTTATAGGTCGTAATACTTTGTGGTGTTTATATGTGTGTGTGTGTGTGTGTGTGTGTGTTTCATGAAATTAAAACATTCAGGAACGAAATTCTATAGCACTTTGTTAGGAATGATGGCTGGAGACTCCCGAGATAGAAATCAGAACAAAAGAGATATGATAAGCGTCCAGGCAATTTATCACTCTCGGAAAACTCGTGTCTTCGTTATATTGAAAACACTACGTAATAAATACGTTCGTGTGAAATAAAGATATAAATTTCAATGAATAATTCAAATGGACTGGTCTACAAACTGTTCCGAAGAATGTAGCTGGTGTCATTTTTAACTGCTAAAATAAAAACAAAATAGGTTACGATTTAAGACTAGAAAGAGATGTCTAGTTATACTTATAAATACTACGACGTGCGTCGTTAAAATATTCGAGAGAGAGAGAGAGAGAGAGAGAGAGAGAGAGAGAGAGAGAGAGAAAACCACCAATATCAGACAACCTCCCTCGTTCCTTAACAAAAAGTCGGGTCCTTTCCCTCTCATGGCTGGAACTCTAAATGCATTCCGTCAGGATTTCCCCGAACCATTTTCACGGTGTAGTTTCATGTCTCCATGAATGAATGAGTTCCCCCCCCTTTTTTTTTTTTATTTAATTTTTCCGACAAATCTAGCGGAGTTACTTTTATGGAAGAATTAATATTCCGCTCAGTCACTCAATCGTTCGCGTTCAGCTTTGTGGTCGGATATAAATAATGGAATAATTTTGTGTCAGCGAGCCTGTGTATAGGTATGTATGCGAAGTTTAAAATAAGCCCATAAAAACCTATTTCCATGACAAAAACCATATATTTCGAAAAATGAAAATCTGTTCCTAACCAACAAACTTGTGGATTCTGATCGCTGGCGAATATGTGAAGTTGGTGATCAAGAATAGTAGAGGAGTCTGCTTTTGAAAATACTTACATTTTGTTTTTATGTAGCAAGTAATGTTTCTATGGGCCTTTTTTAACTTCACAGAACCTTGTTAGATTCCAGTACAAGACATTCATGTATGTGTGTATGTATCCATACAATCATCGAGAAACGAAGAAACAATGCAGCAGCTGCAACAACAACAGAGCAACAACATCTCAGAATTGCAAGGTCGTTTTGAATGGCTCTCGGGAACTCCAGCATCCAATATTAACATCCAATATTAACCTAGCGTTGAAACGCCCAACATGGCATCTGCATATGACTGTGGCATCGACACAGATGCCGACAGAGAGAGAGAGAGAGAGAGAGAGAGAGAGAGAGAATCCCATTCAGAGGGAGGTTCGATTCACGGAATCATTTACGTCGAATTTATGTTTACATTTTATCTTGTCTTTTTCATTCTGTTGTGACACAGAGATTGTTGTCTGCCTGCAGAGTTGATGATCTGATCTCTTTTCCCTCAGGGGAATTGTGGTAATGATAATGATACACACGTAATATTACTAATAACAACAACAACAATAACATGCAGTAGTTACTATTAGAATACAGTCGAGTTATTCATGCATGAACGAAGGCATCAACATAAAACACCAGAAATATTTCCAGCGAACTTTTATCACGAAGTGAATTGAATGATTAAAAGTCTGAACAACGATGCTTAAGCGCTGTAGCTATATTCCAAACAGATTCCCATCAGAGACAATTCACCGGAACAATTACCGCTGGGAATTCATTCCCGAATGTCACGATGGTTGAATGTTATCACGGGCAGAAGATTCCGGGAGGAATAAGTGACTCAGGAATTTATTCCAGTGATTCCTGATTCCTGATTGATTAATGGAAATTTGACTACAAAGCCGAGCACTGAAGGGGTTCTTCCAGCCATTTAATTCTTAGGACATTGAAAAGAAGGAGTTGGAGTGGTTGGACAGCTGTATGGAACAAAGACTTGAATAGAAAATAGAATTCAGGCCAAAGGCCAAGCGCTGGGACCTATGAGGTCATTCAGCGCTGCCGCGGAAATTGACAGTAGAAAGGTTTGAAAGGCGTAACAGGAGGAAAACCTTTTGCAGTTGCAATACGAGTCAATTGTTAGGAGAGGGACTGAAGAGAGCAATAAGGAAAAAAGAGAATATGAACGGAGGTTCAGTCAAAGGAATGAAAGAGGTTGCGGCTAGGGGCCGAAGCGACGCAGCAAACTACCTTCAAGTAATAATAAGCCTACAGTGCACCACGTGTAATTGCACTGATGGCACTATCCCCCTACGAGGCAGTGATTCCTGATGTAATTGGGTATGATGTTTGATTATGAGTAACGCAATATTACAAATAAAAAATAAATTGAAAATAAGAAATAAAGTTAAACCTAGAAAATTAAATGAAAAATTTTAAGAATTAATATAAAAATCAAATTTATAAATCAAAACCAAAATTCAAAATAAGAAAATATAAAATGATAATTAAAATGAAACAATAAAATCAAAATGCTCTGTTGGTCCTACTTTCATATCAAGAAAACACTAAATTTCTTCACATTATATTTCATACAGACAAAAATTTACATCAGAATAAAATACAAAAAACTGAAGAATAAATTCCAGTACAATTCATTCCATTTCAACATCAACATAGGAAGCAATTGCAAATAAGCCTTTATGCAACACCCAAATAAACACATGAAGGAGCCACATGGGTGTTTCCTTAAACACGTGTCCAATCCTACACTCCTGGAGAGTCCTCGAGAGTCCTTCTGGAACAAGAGATGGAGGATTCCCCCTTCTCTCTCCTTCATTCTCATGGGAGCTGTAAAGGAGAGAGAGAGAGGAGAGAGATGAGAAGAGGAAGAGTGGGGAGAGAGAGAGAGAGAGAGAGAGAGAGACTTCCCAAGTATTTCGCAAACCAGGTATCGCATATTTCAATACGTGTCCAAATATGCTGTTATTGTAGTTAATATAATTATATATTAATTAAGATGGGATTAAGTGATTAAGAGAACTTGGACTCCTATGCAGGAGGGGAGGAAATATTACGGAAGTTTAATTAAAACGCAGAAAATAATACAGTACGAAATTGAATTGAAACTGAAACAGAATATTTAGATATGTGAATAAATATGCTTCTATTTTAGTAAATATAATTATATTATAATGAGTTAGATGGCATTCAAGAAATTGGACACTTCTGTAGGAGAGAAGAAAATAATGTGGAAGTTGACTTAAAACGCAGAAAAATTGCATGTTTAGATAACTGAGCAAATATGATATTATTATAGTTAATGATATAATCATATCCTAAGGAAGAGGTCATTCAAGAACTTGTAAACCTGCGTATGTAGGAGGGGAGGAAATATGAAGGAATTTCAATTAAAACCAGAAAATAATCCAAGAGGAGCCGAGAGGGAGCCAAGGGGAATCTTCCCTTCATAAATGGAATAATGAAAATATTTAAAGACAACTGTTTCTCCTTCTCCTTCCCCGTTGCTGCTCTTTGTCACGTTTCCGACGGAATTGCAAAATGATCTGGGAGGTGATTCGGGAGGAAGGTCACGAACGACAAACACCTCTTAATGGGACAGAAAGCCGCCTTTTATTAGGCTACTTCATTGCATCGCCAGTCGTCTCCAGATTTGCACAGAGGCTCAAAAATGGCAGTCTCTTGAGATTAAATTTAGACGGCATACATATCTTTTTTTTATTTCGTCTATTAAATATATATATGATATATATATAATATATATATATATATATATACTATATATATATATAATATACATATATATGTATATATATATATATATATATATATATATATATATATATATATATATAGATATATATATATATATATATTATGATATAAACTCCAAACAGCGTAACATACGGGTGAGGAAACAATTCCAGTGTTCCTTATAAGGTACATTTGAATCGACTTACATTTCAAGAAATTTAACGTCTCATTTTCGACTTGATGAAAATATGTAATTTCATTTCCAAACATCCATTTTACCAAGCCCATATATATATATATATATATATATATATATATATATATCTATATATATATATATATATTATATATATATATATATATTACAATATTATAATATATATAATGACTGTTGTAGCCAGGAAGGCAGACATATGTCCGTCAAACCTCTGCCAAAACAAATTGTTTATGATGTGGGGATTTAGGGAATTTGGAAAACAAAAACTTCTGTCGGAAGCCACCTTAGATCAATCTCGACCTTTGAAGGTTGGAGGTTCAGACGAAGAGATTTAGCCCAGAGGTCAAGAGCTGGGGCCTATGAGGTCATTCAGCACTGAAACGGAAACTGAGCCAGGTCTTTCGATTGAAAGCCTAGGCCGCTGCCTACTAAGGCATACAAGTCATAAAGGATGTTGGAACCTAAAAACATACGGTACCTAAGGCTTTACCCGGCCATGTTAACTATCTTGCCTTTCATTTGAACCTGGAAAGAAAGAGAAAGGGAAAGAGGTCCCACAGCCAAGTCCTCAAACCCACTTCGTCTTTCAGTCACAGAAAGCAGTTTAAAATTCAGCCCCAAAAAGAATGGACTCTCTCTCTCTCTCTCTCTCTCTCTCTCTCTCTCTCTCTCTCTCTCTCTCTCTCTCTCTCTCTCTCTCTCTCTGTGTGTGTGTGCATCCAAAATCCCCGACCACGACATTAATGATAATTCTGGAACAAAAGTCAATTCTAGATTTATGGAATATCAACTTAAAATTATGCATAAGAGAATGCAAAAAAGAAGAAAATACTAATAAAAAGATAGTGATTTTTTCCTGAAAAATATGACTGTCTCTCTGCAAACATCGGGATCCGATAGTCGCCATCAAATCTGGGGATTATTCAGGTTGTTTTCTTTTATCTTTGAAACAAAACTTGGAAATTCTAAAGCGAATATCGGAAGAGCAAAATGATTTAAAGAAATATTAGAATCTGTCTGTTCCGTCAGCTTCTGTATCTGTGGCTGTAATTGTTATGTTACCATTTTCAGAGGTGTTATATGGAGTGCAAAATGGTATGTAGTTTTTATATTTATCCCATTATATGCAAATTCCTTGGGATATTTATTCTCTCTCTCTCTCTCGTCTCTCTCTCACTCTCTCTCTCTCTCTCTCTCATCTCTCTCTCTCTCTGGTGGTGGTGTGTGGTGTGTGTGTGTATATATATATATATATATATATATATATCTATATATATCTATATATATATTATATTATATATATATATACACACACACACACACAGAGAGTCTTCTAAACGTATGTATAATATAAACAGAACTATAACTACCTGACTATTCACAACTAAACGGAATGGTCTAGGAAACAAAACATTTCCTTTAATATATCAGACAATCATTGATTTCGAACGTAGACTACAAAGGCCACAACACAAAGATAAAATCACAAACGGAAGATCGAGGACAGTGTTATGGAACAAGAAAATCACCCAACTTTCGACAACCCAGTTTTCTCAGTATTTCAAGGAGCCCCATCAACCACGAAAAACGTGAATAGAATCAGAAAGCCTTTTGGAGACAGGACCAAATCTCATTTTGTCAACAGGGAATGAAAATTGCAACTTTTACTACGGGACTGAATGAAAGGATCACTTTCTCTCTGGCTCTGAAACATTCTGAGGAAAGTCAACTGTATCATGAACGGCGATTCTGAATTGACTTTGTGAGGAACAGCCAAAATATATAAATTGAATAGAATATGGAATTTAGACAAAAGGACAGTCGTTGGAACCTATGAGGTCATTCAGGGCTGAAGCAGAAATTAAGAGTAAGAAGGTTTGAAAGGCGTAACAGGAAGAAAACCTTTGGCAGTTGCTCTGTGAGTCAACTGTTAGGAGAAGGTTAAGGAAAGTAGGAGGAAGAAAGGGAATATTTACGGCCCTAACCCATCCCCCTCTGCCAACCTTACGGGGCAAAATATACAAAGGTCTGTCTCGAATAACGTTCAACATTTTGCAGGCTAAATGAATGATAAAATATTATGCTCAAGTCAAAAGGAATTATTTCATAGACACGAAATCTATAATACACAACTGCAATAGAACGAGCTATTCTGAACTGCACTTATATATAAAACCTAAAATGAAGAGAAATTCCTGGTTGTGAAAACTGAATACTGATTAAAATTCTTTCAGTACGGAATGCAATATAGCTTCCAATAACTCCCGCAGTCTTCCTTCCTTCCTTCCTTTCTGAAGACTCCCCAACAATCTTCCTCGTCAGGAGAGCTCTCGAAATAATCTTTCAGCTGAGATTCTCAACTTTTCAGAATTCAATTTTCGCAGCGTAACTCCTTGGGCGTGTTTTGTCCAAATTTGACTTTCCCTTGCATGTACAAACACGGCGAATAAAATTCGAAATGAATCGTCTTACTTAGGAACTTAAATTATTTTTCAATAAAGATTTATTTTGCTTTGCAAATTATGTTCCTTTTAATATTATTTGCTTTCAATTCTAATATTCGTGTTGGTCAATCAGTAATGGGCTTCATTTGAAGGTGCTTGTGATATAATACAATCTTTGTCTGAGATACAATTAGGAGAAAGTGTCCAGAATGAAAGAATTTCGATGCATATTTCTTGGAACACTTTATTGTTGACACTATTTGAATGCTTGTTATTCTAAAGATTTGGTGCGAAACAACAATGATTAAAATATGGCAGTGAAAAAAGTGACTGAAAAATCTCATTTTAATGTGGGACATTTTTTCTCAATGTCATATCAACTGCTATGTTAAAATCTATTTAATTTACACAGTTTCGAGGTCAAAAGTTATACGAGTTTCTCAGAGACAAAAAAGCATACTTTTGTTTTTTCTCCAGCTATATTTATAAAGTGGAGAGTCAGTTCATTTGTCGGCCGGTATCGGAGGATATCTATGAACACACTTCCGCCTCTTCTTTAATCAGTTCGCCTCAATACCTGACTCAGGATTATATAAAGACTCGTGGTATTTCAGACAGAGACAGACAGACAGAGAGAGAGACAGAGAGATGTAAACGTTCTGGCATATTTCCATCCATCATCAAATGGATATTCAATCATCCAGACCCTTTAGAACCTGCCATCCAGCCCTCTTCTGGACTTCATTGTCTGGTCATTTCAGAAGTCTGTCACGAACGAACATGAAATCGATGGTTGTGCTTAATTGGATTCATAAAGAAGAGGATATAAATATATGCTATATATATATATATAGTATATATAGCTATATATATATATATATATCTATATAATATTATATATATATATATATATATATATATTATGATATATATATTAAAGATATTATATATATAATATATAGATTATATATATATATATATTATATATATTATATATATATGTATATATATATATATATATATATATATATATATATATATATATATATATATATATATATATAATAAAAAATTTTTAATATAAAAATATATAGTTATATATATATAAAAAATAATATATATACATATATATATATATATATATATATATATGATATATATATATATATAATCAACATTAATTAAATAGATAAATTTAAAAAATACGAATCCTTCCAGGTTCAGATTTTAGAGTCCCGGAGCACTCAGGCAGAGAAAAGGCAATATACGAAACACAAAAAAAGAAAGAAAGAGAGAAAGAAAAATCCATTCCACGTAAAGGTATGGGATCCGTGAGGGGAAGCAGAGCTTAATTTTAAAGGATTCCCTCAAAAAAAAAAAAAAAAAAAAAAAAAAAAAAAAAAAACTGAAAAAGGAAATTCCCAGCGATGTCTTGACTGCTTAATCTTTCGCCTTCGTTTCACGATTCGTAAATGGGACCTGCCTTAGTAGCATAGTTTCATCTCTTTTTAGATTTTTTTCATCTTATTCTTTTCTTTTCCTTTGACTATTGAGGCATATTTTTTAAAGAAAGTTTGTATGTGTCTGTTTGTCAGTATTATTCAACAGAAAGTTGTGTTGGCATTTTGACAAAAATTTGACAAAAAAGTGGATCTTAGTGGGATTTTCTTTTTTTTTTTTTTTTTTTTTTTTTTTATTACTGACATTTAGTTTTTTATATTTTTTTTTGTTTGTGGAGGTATTTTAATGCAGTGTGCTTGTGTGTTTGTGACTCTTTGCCAGCTGTATTGGGCAAAAAATTGTGTCTCCCTTTTAACAAAAAACTTCACAAAACGTGGATGGAGTCATTGTCAAAATGTGATTGCATTTTGCGATCTGTATATAATGAAGCTGCAATATATTCTCTCCGAAAATATATATTAGAGTAAACATTCTGCACCATATCCCAAACTGACGTCACTGCTGTAGAGAAAATAAAAATGAAACTCGAATAAATAATCCTCTAAAGGAAGCCACTTAACCATTTCCTAACAAACTCAGCGGAATCTTCCACCTACAACATCTAGTAATCTGATTCCATCAGACGCCGATGCTTTGAGCAATTTGGCCTCACTTTGGATATTCATATATTTGTGTTCAATTAACATCTAAGAGACATTGAATCCTCGATGCTTCTGGGGTCGCCTCCCCCTGCAGATGTCTGAAGTTTTCATTGCCATGATCATGAATTTAACTCATTAATTTTATTCAATTTTTACTTATTATTTCAAGCAACGTTTTTCGACTTCTGAAGCCGAATTCAGTTCAGGGAGGTTGTAAAGGGTTTGGGTTCTGAACCTTACTGGAAAAGTGGGATTGTTGTTTGAGGATTGTATGTTGGCGAGAGGGTTGTGTTGATAAATTGGAGCGTAGGAACCGTGGTAAGTGCTTTGAGACTTGTAGTGTGGGTATTTATTTCGTTAATTTGGTTTTGTATTGAATATCTATACATACATATATATATATATATATATATATATATATATATATAATATATATATATATATATAAATAAATAAATATATATGTGTGCGTGCGTGTGAATGTGTGTGTGTGTGTGTGTGTGTGCGCGCATGTGTTTAAATAGACACTATTCAAATGTATATAAGAAACACCGTGTATAATAATAATAATAATAATAATAATAATAATAATAATAATAATAATAATAATAATAATAATGTTGAAAAATGTAAATAGAAACTGAGAATATATATACAATTTATACCTTTCAAGACTTCCCTGTCGGCTACCTTTTTTGACAGAAGACTCAATCTGGCGTCACCCTCGCGGGAGGGAAGGTGTTGAAATATTAGAATTAGGAGGAAGAAGAGAAGGAAGAGGAGGAGGAGATGAGATGTTTGTTTTGAACAATTTCTGTTTCGCTTATTCCGTCACTCTTGAGATTTCAGGTTAATTACTCTGTGACACGACAGACAACGAGTCTTTTCGAAGATAATATGGTCAACATTCTCTCTCTCTCTCTCTCTCTCTCTCTCTCTCTCTCTCAAACAAACTTACAGACAATCAGACAGGCAGAAATACCATACAATGTTAACATTGCTAATTATTTCACTCAATAATTAAAAATCACTTTTGTTTTCCTCTTCACTTCCTCCTTTCCTTCCTTATTCAGTCACTCTCAATTTCCATTTATTTCTTCTCCTCTCCAATTATAATTCCTGTCCCTCTTCCACGCCCATCCCCGCCCCTCCCCCCACAAACAGACAGGAGGAACTGAATTCCCTCTAATCCAATTCCAGTGCCTTCAGATGAAAGATCCTGGCGTCTTTAGCATTCCGGGAATGAGGCCTCGTTCTTTCCCACAAAAGGTGAAACTCGTCAGACAACTGTTTTTATGAACCAATTAAGCAATTTAATATTAATTTCCTCGTCTCCCAGAAGAAGCCCAAATGGAATAGTTGATTCTCTCCTCTTTTATTCAGTTCGAGTAAAGAACGAGAGGGAGGGAGGGAGTTTGTGAGTGTGACAGAAATATTGTGTCTGGGTGAAACGTCTGTTTCCCCTTTGGTGAAAGATTGAACGAGGTTTTGGGTGTTAATGAATTTAATAAACGAGATTTTGGCGGTCAATTCCAAAGAACAGACGAGAGAGAGAGCGAATATAGACTTGGGAGCTTCGCAACAAAGATTGCATTATACTTTGGGGATAAGAAAACATAAACGATTATATACAAGATTTTGGGTGTTAAATGACAAAGAATGAATGAGACTTTGGAGGTTAACGAGAAAGTGAATACATGATTTGGGTTGCTAATGAGAAAAGAGTGGATTGGAACGTAGGGGTTAACGAGAAAGAATAAGCAAGATTTATGTGGTTAACAACCAAGGAGTGAGATTTGGAGGCTAAGGACAAAGAATCTGCAAACAACAAACGAGACAAAATTGACTACAAGATGGCGGCAGACAGCGAACCAGCAACAGTATATTAATTTCTTGCAAGTGTGCGACATGAGAGAGAAGTAGCACAGGAAGCCCAACGCCTTCATTAACCTGCCCAGTCCCGAAGAAGAAGCTCAAAAGGAGAGAGAAAAGAGTGAAATCCTTCCAGAAGCAACAGAGTCCATCAACTCTTTCCTGACAGACGGAAGAGGATTCTACAACTCGGTGGAAAATGATTGCTGATTAATTGACTGACTGATTAATACATTCACGCAAACTTGCGGCGCATACGAAAAATGGCAGAATTGTTTCCAAGATATTTTTCAGGTAAATTTTCCATGCTTCTCCGTTTAATAAACAAAGAAAAAATAGAAATAAAATGAAATACGAAAAAAATGGCACGAACGAGGTCCTTTTTCCAAAAGAATAACCTAAAGTAATTATTTTTTCGGGCGTTCGTCAAGAAACCCTATTGCAACATGACATTCCATATTTTCGAGTCTTGCAAGTTTGTGATTTACTGATGTATAATTACCAATCCCGCCATCTATCTCTCTCTCTCTCTCTCTCTCTCTCTCTCTCCCTCTCTCTCTCGTGCACACGCAAACGGACTGACATGCATACACGCATAGCATCATCCACATCCATCTCCCTGCCTGAAGTTTGATGGTTGACACGTCATCTTGCAAATATCATCATAATCCCAGGAGTTCAGACAGACATTTTCTTGCAGCGTCTCCTCATGATAATAATAGGAAGGTTCCCTTTTGTCATTTCCCTTCTGCAACTGGACTTCCACCTTCCTTTTCTCTCTCTCTCTTTATGTTACGTGACGCCAGTTCAAGTTTGATGGCACTATTGTTCTGTCATTGTGATTGCAATGAAGCCCACGACACCGAGAGAGAAAAAGTAATGTTAATAATAATCTCAATGTTTCTCTGGATTCCAGTGAAGTAGAAGGATTAAATTGTGAGTGACGAATTAAAGACGGAAAATAAAAGGATGAATCGTGGGATTTTTCAACGGTGATGTGAAAGTTTGAGAGAAAAAGGAAAATCTGTGAGTGACCTGTATTGAATGACTAGACTTTACATTATATATATATATATATATATATATATATATATATATATATATATATATATATCTATATATATCATATATACATATATATATATATATAATATATATATATATATATATATATATATATATATATATATATATATATATATATATATATATATATATATATATATGATTACAACTATAGCACATGATTCGTTTATCACACAGTACCACAGGGGAAATAAATGACACAGGGTGTAGGTCCTGACCGGTTTCGACTTTATTTCCAAACCTCGTCTCTTATTTTACACATAGGTTACTTAAGGTCCGAAAAGACAGTCATAGAGCTGTCAGCTATAGAACTGGCACTAAGCTTTCGAATCCCGAATTTTCCAACATAAGGGATCATACCGATAAATGTAGGTATTCTATTCAGTACAAGGACTTTAAGGTTTTGGGCAGGGCTTCCAATCACAAGGTTTTAACAATTAATGAATCATTGTTTATTAAAAAAACTTGTCCCCTCACTGAACACCCATACCTACTGGTTGGCTTCGAAACGTTGCAACTTAATAAATATGAATACTTGACCTGATGGTGTGCTTCCCCTGCCTTCACTGTACAGTTGGGTTTAGAGAAACCTCCGCCTGTTGAACCTATATACAATATATATACTATATATATATATATATATATATATATATATATATATATATATATATATATATATATATATATATCTTATTTACTTATTAAAATATAATATTATATAAATATATATATATATATATATATATATATATATATATATATATATATATATAGATATATATATATATATATATATGTATAGGTATATATATATATATATATATATATATTATATATATATATATATATATATGTGTGTGTGTGTGTGTGTGTGTGTGTGTGTGTGTGTAAGTGTGTATGTATACATCCAATGTAGCACGAAGGAACACGTGCTTGAGAATATCACAAAATCCGAGTAATTAATCAAGTCAAAACCGGGACTTGAAACAGCAAGTACTTTCGTAGTTTATTCTGCATTTTCAAGTGAACTTGAATTTGTACAATAATCTGCGAAAGTACTTGTTCTAAGTCCAGGTTTTCATTCACCTTCTTAGGTGGATTTTGTGAGATTATTTGGAGTAAACATATAATATACATATATAGAATGCCATGTATGTAAATGTATTTGCACACTTGTGCATATGTGTGAATTCAACAAATTGTTTAAAAATGAGACTCAGTTTAGCAGAACAAACTCAAATGATATAAACGACAAAATATCGCAACTGAAGGTCCATTGCAATGATCATTGCATTTCTTTTCATATAAAAAATGCAATCACGACCAAATTCACGAGAAACCGTAACATTGCAAGAGGAATTGCATCGTTGCAGGAATCAGCCTCATACCGGAACCTGGCTCTTGCAACAGAGCCCCAGAAGAAGAAGAAGAAGAAGAAGGTCAACAAGTCCACAAAAGGCTTCCTGCTGCAGGAGGAACCATCGGTAACCTCTGCTCCGAAGTCCTTCTTCGGATCGGAACCGGACGCCTGACTCACTTATCCGGACACGGGGGACAGACAGAACATGCTTTTTGTTTTGTATTGGACGAAGGAGAGTTATATTGTCCGTCCTTTGTGGAATGGGATTCCTGACTCCCAGGTTTTCTCTTCGGGGAGGATTTATTAAGAAAAAAAAAATGGCCCTGGAATTCTCCTCTCAATGGCTGAGTTTGCAAAGTCAATATTAAGGAGGAGGATTTTTTTAAGGATGATTTTGTTTTATTTTGACTTCTTCTTTAATGAAAGAAAAATTACTGTTAAAATGCTCATCATTCATTCTTGACGTCATACAATGCATATGAAAACGAACATAAAATTGAACAGAAAGCAGCTGTGTTTGTCCAATGAAATGTCAACCTCCACAAAAGCTCTGGAATTTCGAGGGAAAGAATTCCTACCCATGCCATTCCAACAGAAATGAAATCTGTTTTTATCCAACCTATTTTTGCATTCCCAAGTAAAGGCATAGAATCACACAGGAGTTTTCCGGTCACTGTCTATTTACCCTTATTTTTTTTTTATTGAGGACACAAATCCCGTCCCTCGACACAGGAAAACATCCAGCATGGAAATCGAGAAGAAACATCCAGTTCCGGTCTCCTGCAGGTTCAGAATGATACACATTTTCCTGTTGTCTGATAAACATTCAATGGTTATTTTCTCCTCTCATGGTATTCCAGCTCTTAGTCTTCCATGTACACACACACACACACGCACATGCCTACGCGCACACACACACACAGTTTCAAATTCACCGCCTACTTCCTTTCCCGTCCTCCTGCAGCAACTCAGGGGAAAGAAAACATCCGCGTCATCCAAAGCCTTTGAGCCAAAGTGGCATTTGTGAGAAGCCTTTATTGAAGCGATGCTTCTCGACCTTGGGACTTTGTGCTCGAGGCCTCAAGAGAGAAAAGGCAGTTTGCGGAAATTTGTTGATTCAACTGTTTAGAATAAATTCAATTATTTGAATGATCGAGGGAGGACTTGTATAAATTAAAGTTTAAAATGTCTATATTTTAATTATTCTCCAATCTCAAACGTATACACATACATGTGTATACATGAGAGCTTTGACTCTTATGAAATGTGATCTCTGAAATGAAAAGACCTTTTAGGGGGAGATTAAAATACGGATATTTCTGTTGATATGACTTCAGTTCTGAGCATTGCAAAATTGTATATGGTCTTTGTATGGCAGCCTTATTGTTCTATACATATATGTGTGTATATGAAATTATCATCATGCAATATACATCCATAAATATTACACGCACACACACACACACACACATCGCTTAGATGCATTTTCAAGGCTGGGAATTGATAAAAATACAAACATATAAGACTCGTCACTGATACAACACGGTATAATATTTAAAATTGGACACTAAATCATTTAAAAGGTAAAAAATTACTATACAACAACACTAGGTTGGAGAGACAACCTACAAGGGTAAAAAATACAAGGTGACTGAAGGACAGAGCGGGGAGAAAAGAAAAAAAAAAGGAAAAAACATCCATACACACACAAACTATACAAAAGACGAGAGACAGAACTTAAGTAAACAAACAAGTGGTTAGGCTATAAACAACTGAACTGATGAGGACTGGGCATTTAAATTCGGTACATTGGTCTTGATTATAATGGATTCCAGTGTTAAAAGTTCATCATCGTTATTGGCTGATCCAATAACTTTAAAATCATCGATGTCCAAGCGGGAGCGACAGGTAATGGTGTGATTACGGATGCTATATAGCTCAGGATTGGATAGTTTGCATCCTGTTCGGAAACTGACTCCTTTGTGGGCGCAGAAACGGACTTGTAGCAGCCTCTTCGTGCATCCAACAAAAGTACCCCGATTACATCTGGGACAAGTGCATTTATAAACTATGTTGGACACCAAAGGCGGGCTTAATCTGTCTTTGGCTCTGAAAAGAGATCGGATGGTTAGAGGATTTTTCGGAATTAATTTTAGGTTCAAGGCTGGTAATTCATTGTTAATTAATTGTATAACTTTCTTTTTGAAGGAATTGTCATGGAGAAAAGGGAACTTAGCATAGATGATTAATTTGGGAACGATATGTATAGGAGGTGGGGGGTTTATTTTCATGTTTAAAAATTTATTGAGGGTTCTATAAATGTGCACTGAGGGGAAACAGTTGTTGCTAAAAACGTTTACTAGAAAATCTATTTCGTTGTGGAAAGAGACCCAACTGGAAGTGAGGACAAAGGCTCTATGAAGGAGGGTGGAGAGGGCATTTAATTTAAAATTAAAATTACATGAGCTATAGAAATTTGTCCCTAAGCCTGTGAATGTACTCTTTCTGTAAATTCCTGTATGAAAGCTCGTCTTTTGTATAGTTTTGTGTGTGTGTGGGTGTTTTTTCCTTTTTTTTTATTTTTCTCCCCGCTCTGTCCTTCAGTCACCTTCTATTATTTACCCTGGTAGGTTGTCCTCTCCAACCTAGTGTTGTTGTATAGTAATTGTTCACCTTTTAAATGTGTTAGTGTCCAATTTTAAATATTATACCGTGTTCTATCAGTGACGAGTCTTATATGTTTGTATTTTTATCAATTCCCAGCCTTGAAAATGCATCTGAGCGATGTGAAACGTCGGCAATAAATTATGTAGTATGCTGATAACTGTAGGGCTTGAGCCCCCTTACTAGTCTTCTATATATATATATATATATATATATATATATATATATATATACATATATATATATATATATATATATATATATATATATCTATATATATATGTATATATATATATATTATTTTATATATATTTATTTGCAAAATAATATAAGAGGAAAAGGCACCCTTTCTCCAGCAGAGAGAGAGAGAGAGAGAATGCGCGAAATGTGACAGCAATACCCCAGACAAGACGGATGATAAGCCTCACGTTGTATCCCTTGAGATCAGAGATGAAGGAAAGAATTGAGTTGAAGGCGTCTTAACACTACACAGAGACTCGAGGAAAAGATGCAGCTGTTTCTTCTCTCGAGAATTTCTTATGAAATAAGGAATTTAATTCATTATTCTCGTATATGGATATAATCCCACGAGATCACAATCACCACAGGACAAGGGGAAGGTGACCATCTTCCATAAATATTTTGAAGAAGGCAAGAACTATTGACGAAGTTCCTCATCCTTTTCGAGAGTCAACAGTTGTCAACAGACTCACTTCTTTCGTTTGAAAACAACGAAGAAGTAAAGACTTTTGTTATTAAAGTCTAAAGAAAAAGGTAAAGGATCTGAATAGAAAAGTTAAAAGAAATATTTCAAAAGATCCAAAAATAAACGGAAATATTCTGTAATATACACCTTTCGGTTTGAAAGCATCTTTCATTTACGACAGATATATATATATATATATATATATCTATATATATATATATATATATATATATATATATATATATATATATATATAAGTATATATATATATATATATATAAATATATATATATATATATATATATATATATATATATATATATATATATATATATATATACACACATATATATATATATTATATATATATATATATATATATATATATATATATATATATATATATATATATATATATATTATAACTATATATACATATATATATATATATATATATATATATATTATATATATATTGATATATATATTATATATATGTATATATATATATATACATATATATATATATATATATATATTATATATATATGTATATATATGTATATATATATATATATATATATATATATATATATTATATATATATATATATATATATATATATATATATATATATATATATATGTTAGTATATATATATATATATATATATATATATATGAAAAGGTTCAGGAGGTCCATTGATACTTTCACATGAAGGCCAATATTTATTTTAAAACGTTTCGCACATCATCAACTTTGTGCATCTTCAGTCTGTTAAAAGAGAAATGCATATTAAAAAAACTAAAAATAAGGATTCACAATAGTAATTCATGTTAAAATGCAATAAAAATATAAACAGTTAAAAAAGAGGAAGAAGAACCACTGAGGTACCAACCAACTAGAGTGAAAGGAAAGCAAGGAATGATTTTTGAAAGAGCCAGGTCCAAGACGTTGACTATGCCAGATGTAGAGGTGAAGCCGAGGTGTTGTTATTCAATGGGGAACCAGTCTTTTAATAATTAACGATTCCAAGGTAGTCAGGTGGTCCGGGTCTTTAGTGTAACCTATTATTGAGAAGTCCTGTTTCGATACATTAATTTTGCATTTAGCGGCATGATTCTTGATATTAGAAAATTCAGGATTACTAATTCTTTGACCTGTTCTATAACTGAAACCCATATGGCTGCAATATTCGCATCTGCAGTAATCTTCGAGTCGATCCCACGTAAGTTGCAGGGCATCCTGCGCATTTGAATTTATATACAACGTTGGATCTCATAAAGTCCTGCAGACGATCTTTGAAATAAAAAAGCGAGCCAATTTTGCAAGGATTATTTGAAATAAGTTTAATTTTGAGACAAGGCATTTCTTGTTCTATTATTTGTGTGAGTCTGAGAGAAAACTTCGAGTTAGTTACATATGGAATCGATGCATACATTAGTTTCTTTGGGACATCCATTAGCGGAGGAGGTGGTTGGATATAGTTACCTACTAATTTATTAATTATATTATGTACAATGTCTTTGGGATAAGAGTTTTTTTGAAAAAAGGTTATTAAAAATTCCATTTCGTTATGAAAAATGTTTGACCAGTTGGATGGAGTATTTTCAAAGCTTCTATAGACCAATACTCATCCAACTGGTCAAATTTTCATAACGATGGAATTTTTTAATAACTTTTTTTCAAAAAAACTCTTATCCCAAAGACATTGTACATAATATAATAATAAATTAGTAGGTAAACTATATCCAACCACCTCCTCCGCTAATGGATGTCCCAAAGAAACTAATGTATGCATCGATTCCATATGTAACTAACTCGAAGTTTTCTCTCAGACTCACACAAATAATAGAACAAGAAATGCCTTGTCTCAAAATTAAACTTATTTCAAATAATCCTTGCAAAATTGGCTCGCTTTTTTATTTCAAAGATCGTCTGCAGGACTTTATGAGATCCAACGTTGTATATAAATTCAAATGCGCAGGATGCCCTGCAACTTACGTGGGATCGACTCGAAGATTACTGCAGATGAGATATTTACAGCCATATGGGTTTCAGTTATAGAACAGGTCAAGAATTAGTAATCCTGAATTTTCTAATATCAAGAATCATGCCGCTAAATGCAAAATTAATGTATCGAAACAGGACTTCTCAATAATAGGTTACACTAAAGACCCGGACCACCTGACTACCTTGGAATCGTTAATTATTAAAAGACTGGTTCCCCCATTGAATAACAACACCTCGGCTTCACCTCTACATCTGGCATAGTCAACGTCTTGGACCTGGCTCTCAAAAATCATTCCTTGCTTTCCTTTCACTCTAGTTGGTTGGTACCTCAGTGGTTCTTCTTCCTCTTTTTATAACTGTTTATATTTTTATGCATTTTAACATGATTACTATTGTGAATCCTTATTTTTAGTTTTTTAATATATGCAATTCTCTTTTAACAGACTGAAGATGCACAAAGTTGATGATGTGCGAAACGTTTTAAAATAAATATTGGCCTTCATGTGAAGTATCAATGGACCTCCTGAACCTTTTATGTCTACGCTCCTGTATACCTCCTATATATATATATATATATATATAGTATATATATATATATATATATATATATATATATATATATATATAGTAAATATATAGTATATATATATATGTATATATATATATATATATATATATATATATATATATATATATATATATGTATATATATATATATATATATATATATATATATATATATATATATATATATATATATATATATATATATATGTATATATATTTGTGTGTATGCAACTGAATACTTTTCATTAAATTACTATAAATTTCTCTCCTCTCTCTCTCTCTCTCTCTCTCTCTCTCTCTCTCATCTGGTTGTAACAGCAATTAATCCTGACAAACCTAGATTCATCGTGTATCTGATAAGAGCCGAATAATAATTCCAGCCTCCACAACAAGTCCCAGAATGACTCGGAACCCAAAAAGGAGAAGAATAATTCAAGCAGCACAAACATTCCTTTCTTAAGACGATTGTGATGAATATGACTAGATATTCGCGTAAAGGAAGTCAAGAGCGTACCAAAGGTAATACTGATTTGAGCAGGATCCATAGTCATAAAAGCGCCTTCACTGAAACGGGAATCGCTTTGAAGAACCATCTGAACGTCCAAATCGCCAGGAGCAGAAGGTAAGAAAAGGAAGAGCAGCGTTCGTTAGTCTTAATGGGAAAACAGAAAGCGGGTACTTGTGAGCCAAAGTGCGTTCCATAGCTTAATGTTTTTAATTAGGATGACGCTTTCTTGGCCGTTCTAAGTGATGAATTATTTTCAAGAGAAAAATACGTACAGTTAATAATAATATATGGTGGGTTTATGATAAAATAATTCATATCTTAATAGTAATAATAACTAAAATAATTTTGAATATTTAGACCCCGAATTAGACTTTTTTAGGCCTATAATTAATACAGAATCCTCTCACCTCATCAACTCCTCCTTGCGATCACCTCATTCGTCTGACTACCAGGTACAATGCTCGTCTATTATGTGAACATAAGGAAAACGGGATTTAACATAACTATAAATAGCAAAAGAGTTCCGGCTCACCCAGGAATCGATTCCTGGAGCCTTTAGTTCGTAACCTGAATATTCTAACCACTGGATGATATAATGCATACAATATATATATATATATAATATATGATATATATATATATATATATATATATATATATATATATATATATATATAATGTATGCATTATATCATCCAGTGGTTAGAATATTCAGGTTACGAACTAAAGGCTCCAGGAACCGATTCCTGGGTGAGCCGGAACTCTTTTGCTATTTATAGTTATGTTAAATCCCGTTTTCCTTATGTTCACCTAATAGACGAGCATTGTACCTGATAGTCAGACGAATGAGGTGATCGCAAGGAGGAGTTGATGAGGTGAGAGGATTCTGTATTAATTATAGGCCTAAAAAAGTCTAATACGGGGTCTAAATATTCAAAATTAGTTTAGTTATTATTACTATTAAGATATTAATTATTTTATCATAAACCCACCATTTATTATTATTAACTGTACGTATTTTTCTCTTGAAAATAAATCATCACTTAGAACGGCCAAGAAAACGTCATCCTAATTAAAAACATTAAGCTATGAAACGCACTTTGGCTCAAAAGTACCCGCTTTCTGTTTTCCCATTAAGACTAACGAACGCTGCTCTTCCTTTTCTTACCTTCTGCTCCTGGCGATTTGGACGTTCAGATGGTTCTTCAAAGCGATTTCCCGTTTCAGTGAAGGCGCTTTTATGACTATGGATCCTGCTCAAATCAGTATTACCTTTGGTACGCTCTGACTTCCTTTACGCGAATATCTAGTCATATTCATCACAATATATATATATATATATATATATATATATATATATATATATATATATATATATATATATATCTATCTATATATATATATCTGGCTGTAAAGACACTATATAATAAATTCTCTCTCTCTCTCTGTCTCTCTGTCTCTCTCTCTCTCTCTGTCTCTCTCTCTCTCTCTCTTAGCTGCAAGAGTATATCCACAGGGAAATCTCCCTGTTGTTACAATTTAAATATTCCTCGTTTTGTCAACTTTGTCAACCGAGCTTTTTATGTTTCTTTATTGCCTTAATAGAAGGGTGTTCTAGAATCGTCCGTCTGCTTTTGTTTATTTGCTGTTTGTTTTGCTCAGTCAGATACTGAAAAAGATACATTGTTTACAGAAATGACATCACTAACAATTCGGATTTCCAGAGTTTTTGTATAAGAGATGAAAGATATAGTAATACCCTTTACAATACTTCCTCTTAATGGAGTTCTACTTTCAAAGAAGCCTTTTGTGTCAAATGCTGTATTTTTCAGTGCATCGTTTTATAGAATAATAAAAATGGATTGTTCTTGCTTGAATCCTTTGGGAAAACACAGTTAATTCTGCTTTGCAGTCTTTCCTATTGTTACAATATACAAGAGAGTTAAGGTAATGTAGCAAAGAATTTCACCACTCCTTCCTCTCTCTCTCTCTCTCTCTCTCTCTCTCACATGTATGCTAACTTTCTTCATCTTTGTATATCGTTTCTTGATCCTGACTAATTCTCATAACAGGATATGACTCTGTAGGTTTTTCAGCAAAGCCTTCAGGCCTTACGATAACGTAGCTCCTTCAGAATCAAAGGCGGGCCAATTCCTATCTCTCCCAACCAACCAGGCTCTGTGAATCTTGGGTAATAAAAAGGGGGGTGGAAGAGAATCTATTCTTAGTGAGATAGGCTCCCAGAATCAAAGGTAAGGGATTGAGAAAAACCAACGAATGAAGTGCTCATGACAGAGGAGTTGACACAAGGAGAAATTAATTGCTGGTTGCTTCAGAAACAAAGAATTTCGAGTTTTACTCTTGAAACAGTCTACTTATATTTATGAAGAAGAAGAAGAAGGAGAAGGAGAAAAAGAAGGAGAGAGAGAGAGAGAGAGAGAGAGAGAGAGAGAGAGAGAGAGAGAGAGAGAGAGAGAGAGAGAATCTAGTCTATTCTATCATGATTTTTATTATGATGTCTAATACAGATTTTAAACGATCTGATCGACAAGTCTTCTTTGCAATATATATCTGAAATGGAAATCCTAAAAGGTAATCCTTAACAGTTAATCCATAAAAATAATCCTTAATAATGTAATCCTTAACAGTTACTCCCTAAAAGGTAATCCTTGAACTGCAATCCCTAAAAGGTAACCCCTATCCATAAAAGGTTATCCCAAAAAAGTAATCCATTAAAGGTAAACCTTAATTAATGGGTAAACCTTCAAAGGTGATTCCTAAAAATTAATTCCTAAAATGTAAGCCCCTAAAAGGTTATCATTAAAAGTTAATCCCTTAAAGGTAATCCCCAAAATCTTATCCTTGAATGGTAATCCCTATAAGATAAATCTTAAAGTTAATCACAGCTCCCTCTTCTAGGAAAATGCAATAAATTCCCAAACTATTCCTCAGAAGGAAAGGAAAAGGTTCCCACGATGTTCTGAGGAGAGAAAAACCGGGGCCATTTTTCTTACCTTACGGAGAGGGTCCAGGGTCTTCTGGCGAATGGAAGTCTTGTTCGGCAGAATTTTCACGACTCTTTTTAGTATGTTCCTTTCATGGAAAGCCGATCTAATTATTTAACGTTCTAATGAAAATGTGAAATACTCTCCTTCGTGTAAAAACCGAGATATCTTATTATAAGAAAATCACGAGAAATACAAAGATACGATGTACCAATACGTTCGATGTGATGGGACAAAAATCCATGTCACCAAAATCATTCTTCTAAACAGGTGTTGTGACAATCTTTGACAAAATATTCACATGTGTCATCATTTACAATGATTCCAGTGATTCAGAACACTTGGTTAATTGGTTAATCAGTCAGCAGAATTTCGTAAAAAGGGAAAAATTTTTTCAATTTACAGTGCTGGGAATTTTGCTTTACACAAACACCAAGGTCGTCAATCGCCAAAGGTCCGCGTGGATTATTCCGGCCTTATGCCAGCACATGCCCTTAGATAAGGGCGGCCCTTGAGTGGTGGGAAAGTGTTGAAGAGAATAAGAATCCTGGTTTGGATAAATGGACTCAGACCAAAAGATTCTGCAAACATGTCAACAGATCAGACAAGAAACAATTGACAATCAAACCACATGAAGTTACCATAGAATTTTTGACGTTTTCTGTAGATTATCAGGAAAGTGATACGATAGACACTAACACACACACACACTCACACTCACATTCACAAACTCAGATAATCAAATACAAGTAGAAAACAAACGCAGAAACGTGAAAAATACCAAATACCCACCTAGGCTAATAATGATCTCGTGATGTCCAATGCTTTCCCTTTATGTGGGCTGATGGATACATTCCCGGGATCAGAGTTAGAAGTTGCATCTCAAAATCCGTCAAAATCCACCCACAACAATTTGCATAATCTCAGTAACGAACAGACAGACAGACTAGCAGACAAACAAATAGACAAATTGCGGAGCACAAAAGCAAACCAAGAAGGACAAGGGAAACAAAACACGCAGAGCTTTTGAAGGCACCTGATCCCCCCCCTCCCCACCGCTGGGGGTTTATTCCTCCTAACGATGTTTTCTTCCCGTGCCTTGCATTCCTGTTTTCCTCAGGAGATTCAGTCTCTTTAGTTTTAAACAGACTCAGTTTTCTTGCAGAAATTGGACAGTTGCATATTTGCTTGCATATATATATATTCATGTACATATATGTATAATATAATATATATATATATATATATATATATATATATATATATATATATATATATATATATATAAGCCACGAACTTTTATTTATGGATTTATCACGCTCCAAACTTTCGTGATTCAGTTATACCTATAGTATATATAGTATGTAGTATATATATATATATATATATATATATATATATATATATATATATCTATATATATATATATGTATGTATCCCCCCCTTATTCCCTAAACTACACAAACTGGGAACTCTTACCTGTTGCCAACGGTGCCCTGTCTGTAAGATGTCACGAGGCTTATTAAGACTGCGTAAATATAAAAATACTATTTATTTCCCAAAGCAATTGGTTATAACAAAGAACAAAATGATTAACAAGTCATAATGGCATAAACACCCAAATCTACCCCATAAAAAAGAAACCAGTAAGATAACATTCTACCCTCCTGACTAAGGTTACACTCTCAAACCCCAAAAAGTCATATTGTCTAGTATTAGTCAGTTAGAGAATCCCGTTTCTAATCAACCATGGAATCGGACCCATCTGTAATAAAGATAATAGTTATATAGACACCCCCTGTCACTCTTTTCAAAGTATTTATGTAAAGAGAGTATTTTCACACTTCTCTCTCTTTTCCAAAAGGTAACAGTTTTTCTAAGTTTTTATAGAACGTGTCCTACCTTTTCGATGGGCGTTTTCTCCCGACACTCGGAGCAACCACTTGTTATCTCTTTTGCGCAAAGAATGCGTCTTCTACAACTACCCTGAACCAGTAGGCCTGTAATACGCGTACAAACGAATGCACATGCCTCGCAAACGGGGAACGACCTCTGAGACAAGTTGCTTGTTCAGCAAGTACCTTTTTCTCCAATGTGAACTTGCAGCGTACCACCCTTTGTCTCTAGGCGAGTAGAGCTATGTGACTTTATTATTATATAAACACTTTATTTAAACATATTATTAGCCATTCCCCCTCTTTTCACCTCTTAAGAGGAGCTCGGCTACCCCATGCTAGCTCCCGCCTAGCACTAGATACACAAGCGTCTTACAATATATATAAAACCAGAGGCTGGCTCAAAAAAGAAAATAATGCACTCCTGTCGCACACCATATCGGCAACTAATGCCCAATGTATCAATGTACCACATGACTTAGAGCCACCTCCGTTGCCGGAGCACTTGTGCTTCGTCGAATGCATAAAAGTTTAAGGACTCCAAGTACACAAATGGCGATTAGTATAGCGCCTAACATGATCATTACTATTGGTATAGTATAGCTGGTCATCGAAAAAAAAGGTTTCATCTTCACCACTATCTTCGAGTGGCGGGACTGTAACGGACTCCACTGTAGGCGGGATTCGAACCGCCTTATGGCTTCCGTGTAGGTGTCGGTGAAACACCTTTATTGACGAGTTGTAGACACGCCGACTAAGTACCATGAAGAAGTCTGTAAGAATCCTGCAGGAACTTTCAAACAGCTGGGATCCCTGTAGAACGAGCGAATTGTTGTAGACGCAGGCCGAGTACGTAACCCAACTCGAAACAACTCAGCACGCGCCATTATTCAGCGTCTGCGACCCTCGTGAGTGTATATACCAACACCCTCCCGTCGCGAAACTGTAGATTCGACGTTTTCTACTGAAGTTAACGTGGTCACCACCCCGTTATTCTATGCAAGTGCTACTCGCACCCGCCTCATCGAAGACTGTAGACTCCTGATTTATCCCAGAAATTATATCGAAGACATCTCATCCTTTGCCAAGGCAGTCCACAAAAATGCCCTTCATGTGTAGACTTGACTCAATCTCTGGTACTGTAGAACGAAGTCGTCTCCCTTTGCATCCTCACGTAGAGTTGGGAATTCTCCAAAGTCATTGTGTGTCCGTATTTAAAAGGTCTACATGGTCATAAAATAACTAAAGTCTTGTTTTACCCCACAAATTCGTCACTTCTACTTTATTCCCCATCAGTAACATTCTAAAATGAACTAAGCTCGACACTATTGCAAAGGGTTCCTTATCTATGGTGGCCATGGACTTCTCGTTGCTGCCTTTTGTCCTGAATTTCCTGCTATAAAAAGCTATAGGATGAAATTCCCCATCAAACTTTTGCATAAGGCATGCACCTATGCCTTCCTGGCTTGCATCAGTCACTAATGTAAAAGGTTCCTTAAAATCTGGAAACTTCAAAACCGGGGGATTCATTAGCGCATCTTTAAGCTTTTGAAAACGCTCCGCCTGGGGTTCCTTCCATTTAAATTGAATGTCCTCCCGCAACACATCAGTTAGGGGAACTGCTATGTTAGAAAACCCTTTTACGAACCTCCTAAAGAAACCCGCGATACCCAGGAATGACTTAATCTCTTTCTTTGATCTGGGGGTGCGAAAATTCGCTATTGCTTTGACTTTATCGTCATTTACTCTAACCCCTTCCTTAGATATGACGTGACCTAGATATGTGATCTGCTTTTTCAAGAACGAATACTTGGCTAGCTTGATTTTCAACCCCGCTAATCTAAGCCTCCTAAGTACTTCTGTAAGCACTTCCAGATGTTGCGCGATCGTGTCCGTTGCGATCAGGATGTCATCCATGTACACAAAAACATTTTTGCCCAATAACCCGTGCAAACTGTGTTCACCAACCTGGTAAAAGTCATCGGACTGCCCGATAAACCGAAAGGCATTCGCGTAAATTCATAGTGTTCCTTGGGCACTGAAAAGGCGGTATATTCCTTGCTACTCTCGCTGAGAGGGACCTGTAAGAAACCTTGCGCCAAATCAATTGAGCTATAAATATTATGTCCCCCAATTTCGACAAAGAGATCTGGTATGCACGCGACTGGGTAGCGGTCAGGGATCGTTTTCTCATTTAAACGTCTAAAATCGACGCATACACGGACCGAACCGTCTTCTTAGGTACCGCTAACAAGGGAAAGTTGTAAGGAGGACACACTGGGTCTGATGATTCCTTCTTCTTCCCATCTATTAACTTCTTTCTCTACCTGTTCTCTGATTTTGAAAGGTATGCGATATGCAGGAATATAAATAGGTTTTGAGTTGCTCTCCAAATTTACCTTATGCTCTAACACATTAGTCAACCCCAATTTATCACCTTGCAAGGCTACCGTATCCCCAAATTCCACCTAGAGCCCGCTTATCGCTTCAACGTGTTTGCTATAATCCGCATTAGCCAAATGTTCACTAAATGTTTGTTTCCTTGATTGTATTTCTGCCTCCGAAAACTCAGGTTTCCCCTCTACGATAGCCACAGAACCACTATCACAACTTCCAATCTTGTGGAAGTCTACTATATATGTGTTTTTCTGGTATCTCCTAGCTGTATCATTACAGTTTAATAGCTCCACCCACGTAACCCCATTCTTGGGTAGTAACATAATATCTTCAAATAAAACACCTCTATATTTGTGGTTAGTATCTCCCCTTGCCACCGCCCCATACAAATTACCACCCTCAGTATTATCCCCAGCATTGTTAGTATCAGAAATAACATCCATATTAGTATCATCACCAGTATTGTTAGTATCATTGTTACCACTATGAACTCTGATAGAACCCCCGTAATCATCTCCCAGATCACCAACGTGTGTTTTAACATTACCTTTCCCCATAACACTCGTATCACCGCCATTAAGACCACCGAGCACCTCTCCTCTTTCAATAACCTCCATGTCCTCCATTCTATTCACGTCCTCATATGGTATGAGGTAATTCATTTTCCCGATTGTTATCCCATTAGCACCCGCATGGATCGAAATCGTGTGTCTTCTACAAGCAGGATGACCCAACAAGATTTTATTACCTAAGGCAATTCCTTTTATTACCAAAAAAGGTTCTGTTAACACTCTGTCACCGAGAGCAAACCTTATTTGTACACAACCCAGGGTGTTTAATCTATGGGCTTGCACATCACACACCGTCTCCGTAGAGGGCTGCAAAGGGTAATTGGAGAACATGGATTGATACAAATTATAGTCCATTAGATTTATTGATGCCCCGGTGTCTATGAAAATTGGGATATCCACATCCCCTACTGTTCCATAGACTATAGGCTTGGGCTCTGGGGTGTCCCGCACGAGACCACAATGGCATGTACCAATCACCTGTACCCTTTTTGTTGATCGGGCTTCCAAAAATTTAGCCGATCCCTTTGCCCTCTGGTTTGACCCGCCTGGGAAGTTCTCACATTATAATTACCAGAACCTTGAGGTGCAGGCCTCGCATCTCTCCGTATCTGAGACGGACAAGACTGCCAATAATGCTCAGTACTTTTACACATTCCACAATATTTAACCCTACACAATTTCTTTGGATGTCCTGGTTTATTGCAGTTGAAACAACGCAACTGCTGTTGCTTTTGATCGATCGATCTTTTGTTATACTCAACTTTTGCACACAGACGATGAGAAGAAAGTTCCGTGTCTCTCTGTACTCTATCCCTCGGGCCTGTCCCGTTAAAAATTGTGCTATCTACGGTGGGACATTTAGACCTGTGTTTATCTATTTGGGTATAAAGTATTTCTTCGTCTGAGGTAGGCTCAACCTTTTCATCAAAGCTATCCACTATTGCATCGGGTACCTCGTGTAAGAGCAGGGAAAAATAGATCAGTTTATGAACATTATTTAGAGGGAGATTATCCCCTGTAACCCATTTAGATGTTTTCAATTTTTCCTACCAATCTGCCACTGCGTCAAACAGCTTTGAACTATGTTCTACAAGGCTATTAGTGCCTTTCCATAGTTTATAAAGACCTCGAAGGTCTCTCACCATATCTCCGTGTTCCTTTGAGCCATATGCTGTTTTCAAAAATGCTTGCAA
This sequence comes from Macrobrachium nipponense, assembly GCF_015104395.2. Classification (NCBI taxonomy): domain Eukaryota; kingdom Metazoa; phylum Arthropoda; class Malacostraca; order Decapoda; family Palaemonidae; genus Macrobrachium; species Macrobrachium nipponense. Next base: position 56,965,521 of record NC_061095.1, on the reverse strand, counting down.
GTCTGTCCAGGTACGACATTTTGTAAACTGGAAACTCCTGACCTATGACTGAGGTCTACCTTATTGAAATCTAGCAAAGCTTTCTTTCGCCTCTCTGAATGCCTCTACATCGTCTACTATATTCTTTCCCGCTAAATAGTTATTAACTCCTTCTATGAAAATATTTATAGGCTGGGACAATGCGCCATCCACAATCCCTTTGAACGGGCTGACCCCCGCAGAAATGTTCGTCACGTGATGTAGTAGCGTCGTCGGTTTAGCATCCGCCATTTTATCTTGTTTCCCAAGGCTGTTTTTTCCACTTCACTTCCCGATCTCAATAACATCCAATGTATTTTATATACATAAACCCAATCAAGAAAAATCAACAGAAATTTTTTCCCCAACAATAGATAACAAAAGGTAAGCGTGCCCCGTCCCCAATCACAAAATCAACCCCACGAAAATGACAATAAAAAAATAATAATAATAAGGAAGGGATAGGAAACGAAAAAGAACGCAAGGTGTTTCCGAGCTAACTCGCCTCTCTCTCTCTCTCTCTCTCTCTCTCTCTCTCTCTCTGGCACAACTCGCCGCAAAAATCCCACTCAGGCAAGTTCGCCACACACAAACACAAGGAACATGAACAAGAACAAAAGGTTAAAGAAAATCCACAAAATATAAAAAGAGAAAAAAAAAATTAAATAAAGAAAAAAAAACTCGAAAATACACTTACGTCTTCATATGACCGTAAACCGAATTCACATACACCGCAAACATGCGCGAACTGTGAAACACTTTAATATGTCGAAAACTAAACTTTTTCTCCCCCCCGTTTTTTTTTTTTATTTACACACCTTTATTCCGTAATCTCAAGAATTCAACTGACTTGGCTTGGGAGAGGAAGACTGTCTGAGGAACAGCTTCTCTCTGTCGAATCAGCAGTAATGACCCTGAGTTGCCTGTGACATGATTAATAACCCCTTTTCCTATCAAAATAAAAACCGAAACCCCCTATTTCTAACTGGTCACCAGTCCCTTCGGACTGTATCCCCCCTTATTCCCTAAACTACACAAACTGGGAACTCTTACCTGTTGCCAACGGTGCCCTGTCTGTAAGATGTCACGAGGCTTATTAAGACTGCGTAAATATAAAAATACTATTTATTTCCCAAAGCAATTGGTTATAACAAAGAACAAAATGATTAACAAGTCATAATGGCATAAACATCCAAATCTACCCATAAAGAAACCAGTAAGATAACATTCTACCCTCCTGACTAAGGTTACACTCTCAAACCCCAAAAAGTCATATTGTCTAGTATTAGTCAGTTAGAGAATCCCGTTTCTAATCAACCATGGAATCGGACCATCTGTAATAAGATAATAGTTATATAGACACCCCCTGTCACTCTTTTCAAAGTATTTACGTAAAGAGAGTATTTTCACACTTCTCTCTCTTTTCCAAAAGGTAACAGTTTTTCTAAGTTTTTTATAGAACGTGTCCTACCTTTTCGATGGGCGTTTTCTCCCGACACTCAGAGCAACCACTTGTTATCTCTTTTGCACAAAGAATGCGTCTTCCACAAGTACCCTGAACCAGTAGGCCTGTAATACGCGTACAAACGAATGCACATGCCTCGCAAACGGGGAACGACCTCTGAGACAAGTTGCTTGTTCAGCAAATACCTTTTTCTCCAATGTGAACTTTGCAGCGTACCACCCCTTGTCTCTAGGCGAGTAGAGCTATGTGACTTTATTATTATATAAAACACTTTAAACATATTATTAGCCATTCCCCCTCTTTTCACCTCTTAAGATATATATAAATATATATATATATATATATATATATATATATATATATATATATATATATATATATATATATATATATATATATATATATATATATATATATATATATTATATATATATATATATATTTGTGTGTGTGTGTGTGTGTGTGTGAGTGTGTGTCCAATGCAGACAGCGTGAATGACAGAGATGGAACACGAAACGGCTGAGCAGAACCAAAGGAGGAAGAAACCGAGAGAAGAGACGACGATCATTAATTGTATCTCCAACGGGAGACGAATCATTATCCTTTTTATTCTTCTTCTCTTAACGACCGGAGAAGCAGAAATGGATAACCTCTTTTTCCGTCTATCTTTAAATTCTCCTTCCACTTGATGCTCAAGATGAGTTGGTCTTTTGCTAAGATCTGATGATTCCTTTGTGTGGGAATCAAACAAAGGAGGTAACTTCTGTCAAAGACTTGAGGGGGTTAGTTCATCGTCTTCCTGTAAGACAGGACGTGTTTCAGGGAGGGTCTACTGTTTTCAAATAATAATAATAATAATAATAATAATAATAATTATTATTATTATTATTATATTATTATTATTATTAATTATTATTATTATTATTATTATTATTATTATTGTTCGTGACAATGTTGGAATAGGCTCCCAAGACAGAGGCCTTCTTGAAGCAGCCTTCAGGTTTTTGGCTGAACAGAAAAGGACAAACACCCTTTCCATTTATTTTGTTTTTATATAGTTTTTCTATTATTGAGAGTTTAAAGAACCTCTGTCAAAATTCTAGCTGGAAACATGATACCAAAAAATACTTTCTGAGGCAATTTACTTAATAAGAAAGAAAGAAAAAAACTGGGGCAGGAAAGTTTAAACAAACATTTTGTTTATCTAAGAAGCTGGTTTCCGCTGCGTCTAGTTGGAGAGGCGTGTATAGTATTTCATTCTTGATAGAATACATATATTTTTCCATGTGATATGGGGTTGTATTTACTCTGAAGAGGAAAAATTCTGCTGTATTTGATTTCATCCGTATTCCCCCCAACCACCATCGGTTTTTTTTATTTTATTGTTCTTTGAATCAGGCACCGGTAGAATAAAAGTAATAAAAACAAAATAGAGAGAAGTGGCCTCTTTTCTGAAGCCTTAACATCAGCCTACTTTGGAGGCTACTCAACAGACCCTCATCTGTAGACGTAACCTAAAGGGAGTTGAAGTCCCAGGATTTGAAGGTGGAACTGGAAAAAAATATCCCAGTTACCCTAAGAAGTAATAGTTAATAGCTGGACAGCAAGGCTGAAGAAAGGAACAGGGAATGGAGGTCGAGTAAAAGGTTAAAAAGTGAATGCAGCAGCTAGGGGCCGAAGGGACACTTAAAACCGTCAGTCAATATGGTCGCGATTTTGGTTGGTGGGTTTCCTTCCGTCCTGTTAATTATTATCTGTTCCTTAGGGTCGAAAAGGAATCGTCGGATGGAAAGGTTGTTTTGAAGGCAGGAAGTCTAGAATGATCTCTCTCTCTCTCTCTTCTCTCTCCAGCTAGCTCCCATTAGTCTCTCTCACATTCTCAGACTCTGGTCTCTCTCTCGGGTCTCCTCTCCTCTCTCTCCTCTCCTCCAGCTAGCTCCCATTAGTTCCTCTCTCAACATCCTCAGCTCTCTCGCTCCTTCTTCTTTCTTTTTCCTCTCTCTCTCTCTCTTCTCTCTCTCTCTCTCTCTCTCTCTTCAGCAAAAGCCTTAACGAATATATCTTCAGGGTGTCCACTGGAAACTCTGAAGAATTCCAAGGGCCCTTCAGTCCTCCCTCTGGGAATATGAAATATTCCTCTTCTTCTTTAATAAATATAGAACATTTTCTTGATGTATTCTGTCTCTGAATGTATTTCGATTCTTCAAATCTGCATCTGTTACTCCCAAGCCTGATCGTTTGCGTTTCATTCTGACAAGGTCAAGTTAAGTTATACTTTTTTCCAGTGACCTTTTTGACCCTTGTTTGCTGCCTGGGGTCATCTGTTCAATGACGTGTCTGTCTGTCTGTCTCGTTACAGTTGAGCGTCACAGCATCGGGGGCTCATGTTTGCTAGTCCCATGGACATGTCCCAGCCTACCGCCCACCATTCCACCCAACTGCCAATGGCCATTGTTGTCTGCTGTTACAAAATGCTGTTCCAAGATGCTGTTAAGAATGCTGTTCAAACTAAGTAAGATTCTCTTCATTTTCTCTTTATCCTTTTCTGTTTATAAATTCTCTGCGAATTTTTTTCACCGCGAAACGAAAGTGAAGAATCAGTAAAAGTTTCCAACAAATATTTGAAACAGAAAGAAAGAGAGAGAGAGAGAGCGAGAGAGAGAGAGAGGAGAGATAAATAAACGCCACTCTGGAAAAGGATTCGTAAGATTTACTGTCCATTAAGACGACGAATTCGACATAAGAAGAAAGATGAGGAATCCTCTCTTCTTAAAGAAAACTTTTCTGGCGGAGATAAGAGAAGAAGAATTTCGTACAAAATGCAAATAAATAAATAAATAAATAAACTGGGATGTTGCAAGAGCTAAAGATCTCAATGACTTAAAAGGTTGTTTTATCTGAGACTCGTCTCTGCTTTCGTTCGATTTCCGTCTGAAACAGGACCGTGTGTGTATACGTGGATCACTGTAGGCATTACTATGGAGTGTTTTAGCGTAATTTCAGCCCCTAGCTACTCCCACTTCTTAGCCTTTTACTTGACCTCCGTTCCCTGGTCCTTTCTACTGTCAGGCTGTCCAATACCTTTAACTCTTAGTTCTTAGGGTAACTGATTTTTTTCTATCTGTTCCACCTTTAAATCCACTTTCTTTGCCACTAAACTCTCTCTCTCTCTCTCTCTCTCTCCTTGTAATTCATCTCCTAAATTTTCTGGATCTCTTTATCTTGCTGTCCAACCGCTCCAACTCCCTCTCTTCACTATCTTGAGGGCAGAATGACCCGCCCAATGCTGGGATTTACAAGAAGGAAATCCCTTCCAAAAGGATTATTTGCAAAGACTCAATTGGAGAAGGATTAAATGAGTCCACTTCTGACTCTATGTCTGTCTTCATATCAGATGAGTCAGTACGAAAAGGAGGAAGCTTCACAAAACCTGGATTTCTCCACCCTAACAGGAAGTCTAAGTCTAGAGTACACGTACGTTTGAGAATGGCATTACTGAATGACATAAGGGCGCGCGAGAGCGCTTCCACTCAATGGGAGTTGTTAGATTGCAACTAAATGTTGCCCAGAATGACATGGAGTTATGATTGACACTTAGGAACTTTCTGGATGGACTTGTGACCATATTTTTCATCTTATTTTGATATACAATACTAATGTTGTGGTTTATATTTCTACATTCTTCGTAAAACAAAACATAGAAAACTAAATAATAGCCAGGACTGCACAATTTTAAGAATTACCATAATAAATCCTGACTTTATCTTGAAGCCACGATAAGACAGTTTCTGCTCGGGGTGATAGCACTAAGTTTTCCTGGGAGATCGGCTCGGGACGTTATGATTCAAACTTCGATAGATCAGGCTACGGTAAAAATAAATTGTAATTTCTGCAAATAAGGAATAAACCTGTATGAAGTTGGGCTTAGAACATGTATACGTAGACGTATACGTCATGTTGACATGAGCATACTTACAATAAAGAGATGCAAGAAATAAATTAGATTAATTACACAGATCTAAAGGTGGAACTAACAGTTAAAGGGGTTGGGCAGCAAGACTGAAGGGAGGAAGAGAAGGGAGGTAAAGTAGAAGGCTACAAAGTGGATGCAGGTAGGGGCCGAAGGGGCGCTGCAAACACCCTTAGTGATGTTATGAATAAAATGCTGGTAATCCTTTGGTATTTGTGAAGTTGTCACTTTGGTTCAAAGAATTTTTTAGCTCCCACTTAAATGATACCCTTGGCAGGGGAAGTACTATGGCTGTCAGTTAGACACAAGATCTAATAGAATATATATAAAACAATGAAAAACACACCAGCGCTATCACAAAGAAATCTCCGAGTCTAAGAATTTTTTCCAAGTCTTCAGACCTTATGAAAATACTACGTGACAATAAAATTTTGGTTGGAGATATACATATATGTATACTATGTATATGTATATATATATATATATATATATATATATATATATATATATATATATATATATATATATATATATATCGGCAAAGTCTCCAACTCCAGAGCAGATTCTCACAGCCTCGAAATGATCGAAGACTCAAGTCACAACTCGGGAACAGGCAAAGTTCCCGAGAGCTGGCCTTCTCGATGTATTGATGGAATATTCCCTGGTTTTGGTTTTCAAGAACATAACACGCGATTTCCCCTTCCAATTCTACTTTATTATCGTTATCATTAAGGTCTGTGAAGAAGACATTTACTGGCAGACAAACTTCTCACGTACTCGTTTCATATTAAGCCACAAATATCTCTAACGTCTCCAATTCCTCAGACTCTTGTTCAGGAAACATTTCAAAAAGTTTGTGGAAATCGACAGGAAATGAAATGTTTTGTAAAAAAAAACAATAATTAAAATTGTTATTATGCCATAACACGATGTTACCGAATTGTGGAACTGTTAATAAGGTGACAAGCATTTTACAGTTACTGCTCTTGAATATAAATGTTACTTTACATTATATATATCAAAAGTCTTTGCGTAGAAAGTAACAAAGTACTTATAGGAAGTGACGACAAGGATATATACCATATACCATAGCTAGGGAAGTCCACTGTTTAGGAGCCAGGAACGGAGAAATAAAGACTAATCCACCAGACCTTTTGTTTGACGAAGCCTTATCAGGCAAACCACCTACAGCAGATAACTGCTGCGTTTTTGCAACAGAAGAATAGTGCAGTCCAGTCTCTCTCTCTCACTCTGGGAAACAGAGATGGAAAATAACAACGAGGGAATTTGTAAAGGCGCAGAATAATTATGTTCCGGGTCATCGGTGAAACTTTCAGAGCTAAAAATATTATATATCTTTTTACTATTTTTTCTTCTTTTTAGCTTGATTATTGCTACGTCTATGTCACCTTTAAGTTCTACAGTCAACTTTTAGACGTTCAGATCTAAAGAATTTTACACTTGAGACTTCCAGCCTTTTAGACTTTCAGACATTTACGCTTCCAGACTTTTAGACTTTCAAAATTTTAGACTAAGATTTTTACACTTTCAGACTTCCAGATTTCCAGACTTTTCGACTTTCATACTTCCATCCTTATAGACTACCAGATTTCCAGACTTCCCACTAAAAATGTTACCGGATTTTTACTTTTTTATTATGAGTTTGATCAGTGCTCCGTCAAAGACATTTCAATGATACATCAAATCCGATACCCAGAGATCCAAGGAAGCTGCAGTGAGGACAATCGATTCGATGGCAAGATTAAAATATCGTCATTTTGTCAACAGTGAATTAGTGCTAAGTTCTGTTCCTGATGAGTTTTGTTTTGTTAACATCTGGTTGTAGTAACTTTCCTTCTTTGTTGTTTTCCTTTTTTTAATCATACTAAATTACTATAAAATAAATTCACAGGCAATTTAATAACCAATAGTACAGCCACTTAATGTTTTTAAATCGTATTTCCTTTATGGACACACTTTTAAATAATAAATTTTTATATACAGTTTGAATAATAATAATAATTATAGACGCTTATATGGTCTGTCTCTGTCTCTGTCTCTCTCTCTCTATCATTTAATTCTCCTTAGGAAAAACTAACGGAAGAGAAAGAAAAAGACACTTCCATTGACACCGGTGTTCAGGTTCTCTATTATTATTAATAATAAAGTTTGTAGAAGCCTATCTCCTCTTCTACCACTTCTTTTCTTTCTTTTGGGAAAAAAATGCTCAACGAAAAAAAGAAATAAGAAGGAAAAAAGTACAATTCCCTTGACAACGGCGGCGCCTCTCTCAAAGGGGCCCAGAATATTTCTTCTTTCGTCATTTCTAAAGTTATTATTACTTTATATGACGAAAGCGAATATATACATACATATATGTATGTATGTATGTATATATATATATATATATATATATATATATATATATATATATATATATATACATATATATATAAATATATATATATACATACATACACACACACCCCTTGCAACTAATCATATAAACACTTGAATGAATAAATAAAAATCATCTGTCATGATGAGAACACTTTATTTATTGTAATAATCCCGGAAGCAGCCGATCGCTAAAAGGTATTTACAGGAGAAGGTGAATTTAATTAATTCCTAGAAGAGTGAAATGTGTGAAAAATTTTTTTATTGAATAAATATTATATTAGTGGAAGGTATTGGCATGTGTAAAAACATTCTTAATATGCTAAATTCAGGATGATATTCAGAACTGTTTTAGTTGAAAGTCAATGAACATTATGGAGAAAAAGCGAAAAACGACAGAGTTTTATCATTATTATATATATATATACATATATATATATATATATATATATATATATATATATATATATATAAATTTTTTTGCTCTATCACAGTCCTCCTATTCGACTGGGTGGTATTTTATAGTGTGGGGTTCCGGGTTGCATCCTGCCTCCTTAGGAGTCCATCACTTTTCTTACTATGTGCTCCGTTTCTAGGATCACACTTCTGCATGAGTCCTGGAGCTACTTCAGCCCCTAGTTTTTCTAGATTCCTTTTCAGGGATCTTGGGATTGTGCCTAGTGCTCCTATGATTATGGGTACGATTTCCACTGGCATATCCATATCCAACCTTCTTATTTCTATTTTCAGATCTTGATACTTATCCATTTTTTCCCTCTCTTCTCTTCAACTCTGGTGTCCCATGGTATTGCGACATCAATGAGTGATACTTTCTTCTTGACTTTGTCAATCAACGTCACGTCTGGTCTATTTGCACGTATCATTATTATTATTATTATTATTATTATTCAGAGGATGAAGAACCATATTCATATGGGAGAAGCCAACCAAGGGGGCCACTGACTTTAAATTCACGCTTCCAAATAATATTATGTTCATTCGCAATAAGTAACAGAAAGTAAAGGGAAATGCGGAAAGAACAGATAATTTTTTAAAAAGAGAAGAAATGAATTAGCAAATAAATAAATAAATGCATAAATAAAGGAAATGATGGTAAAGCAACTGTTCATTTGTTTTTCAATATATTTTGCTCCTTTTGAGACTAATTTTGGTTGGACATAAAGGAAGATTACATTTTGTTTTTTCAAGAACCCAAATGATATTTTCTTAAAATACTTAAGAGCCATCTCTCTCTCTCTCTCTCTCTCTCTCTCTCTCTCTCTCTCTCTCTCTCTCTCTCTCTCTCTCTCTCTCTCTCATTTTCGGTGAAATAACTTAAGTTAATTATCTATTGCTTCCAGTACAAGAAAAAGCCAACTTCTACATAAAGGGCAAAACATAATCATTGAATAATTTTTCATAAAAAATATTTGTTCTCTAATTTGACTAAACTGGGTCGCTTTGTGTTTTGTGTTCAGGACATACAGGAGGCAGAGGCTCTGTAGCTGTCATCCTCTGTATATTGCAATTTAATACCTGTAATGGGATCGAAACTCGGAGACAACACCTGGGTCTTGTGGTTCAATTATCTTCTGTAGTTTATCGTAATCTGCCAGGTTATACTGTACAATGGAATGGGATATAAAATCTATCCCGAAAGCCAAGCACTGGGACTAATGAGGTCATTCAGCTCTGAAAGGGAAACTAAGAATAACAGGGCCTGAGAGGTGTAACAGGAGGAAAACTTCAAAGCAGTTGCACTTTGAAACAACTGTTACGATAGGGTGGAAAATAAGGTCGAAGAAAGAGACTACGAACGGAGGTACAGCAAAAGGAACAGCTACGGGCTGAAGGGACGCTGCAAAGAACCTTAGGTAATGCCCACAGTGCACCGCGTGAGGTGCATTGGTGGCACTACCCCTTTACAAGGTTATGCTGTATGGGAACAAACGTGGGGTGAAAAAAAGGAGTGTAATTCCTGTAGAGTTTTGTAGATGTCATTAAAATTTTATCAAAATTAGAAACCAATTTTCAGTTTCAGAGTTTCCAATTTTTAATTTGGAATAATAATAATAATAATAATAATAATAATAATAATAATAATAATAATAATAATAATAATAATAATAATAATAATATTTAGGAAGTAGACCCTCTGTACACGTTCCAGTATACTATATTTGGTATCAATGTTTCTCTGCTTTTCTGATTCCTTTTTTTCTGTAGACGAAAGATAACTGAATAACAGCAGAAGTCTACTGTACCAATTTACTTTCGTTCATCACCAAACATAACAATTTGTATATCATTAACATCGTCTCCACAAATCTGAGTTTCAGATTGCAAGGATTTTGGAACACGAAGGAAATCCATCAGATATGAAAAAGGGAGATGTTTACATCGTCCATTTACTTTACAAGGGTCATTAATAAACATTGTTTGCTCAAACTTCAATGTTTGCCTCTCTCTCTCTCTCTCTTCTAGGTAAACTGAACCTCGTTGGTACATGAACTTATTCACTTGGGAAATATTACAATACTTCTCATTTATACTTCTCGCTTTTGTTTATAGTTTCAAATCTTCCTTCTCGCGAATTGAAATTCAATATCACTTTGGATGATTTAGGTCTTTTCTCTTCCCTTTCTCTTCTACTTTCTCTCGGCATTCGTCAGCCATGGAAGAAAGAGAGAGCTTTCAATTTTTCCCAGAGCTTTAGGGAAATCTAAATCGGAATCACGAACGAAGATTACTAATATTTCCCGTCATTAATTGTTGCATGAATTCTGTCCCCGTCTTTTCGCATTGCGAATGAATATTTATTGGTTCCTGGAGCTTCTGAATCAATAATCTTTAGTAGGAATCAGTTACTCCTTCGATGAACCTAGGACCTAGACCTAAGACTTCTATATTTTTTTTTATTTCAGCCTAGATATAAATTGGCCGAGCTGCAAAAGTTTCGAAAAATTAAAGTTGGCTTCTGATTTTAAATGATTAATTAGCTATGGATATTGGCGTCTCATTTAATCTCGATATAAAAATCGCAACTTCAAATTTCGGTTAAAAAAATCAAGGAAAAAAATTAATTTTCCTTTTCAGAAGCAACGAACCTTTGGCGCGACTCAGCCACGATCAAGTTTCGAATTCCTGGACGAAAGAGAAAAGGAAACCAATAATTAATCATCCTCGATGAAGCAGACGCCCCAAATACCCTTCTGAGGCCACGAAGGCTCCAAGTGGAAGGAGCAGAATAATCACACTTTATGAGGCCTTGAATCGTCCTTCTCTTCCTCCTCCTCAGAGCATTTGAAGTTTAATGATAATTATCATTAAAGTGCTTTCCCTCTCCTAAACTCTCACAACCCCTAGGGAGAGAGGAAAGTCAATGGGTTCCTCACTCGGAGGAAAGGAGCTGAGGAAATTCTCTCCTCTGGAGGACAAAAGGGCCTTTTGTTTTTTCCCCAAATGTCAAGACTTTCCCGGGGACTGGAGCTAAGTAAAATATTAAATCGAATTACGATCCTTCGTTTTGTAAAAGGCTTCCTTAACCTTGAGAAATATATATATATTATATATATATATATATATATATATATATATATATATATATATATATATATATATATGAATAATTTTCACATCACCGTGATTCATATAAATTATTCGAGCTACAAATTTCCTTTAATATCTAATTCGCTCTACCTCGGAATTGATATATTTTCATATATGTAAACCGAAGGGGAATTTTTTAGTTGATAATAATTTCGTCCTCTCGTAGGATCGAACCACTGTCCTGTAATTAAAGGACTGAACAGAATAACATAAATAGCTCTATGTTTGCCAAACAGAAGGACAGAAAGTCGAGTGCTGACCAGTCAAAATTTGGTGTTTGGGGTCTGTCCTATGTTAATTTCCCACCTATAACTTTTTCAATAATAAATTCCCCGTAGTCAGCACCCGATAAATGTGGACATTCAAAACATTCCATTGCCCTCTGAGCATTCCAATCTAATTCCTCATCAACATTCAGGATTTGCAGGAATCACCAGGACCCAATAATGAAGGCAGAAGCTATTCCTATATTAGATTCCTCGGTGGGTGGGAGACAGGAGGAATGAATGATAAACATTAGAGGAATGTGAGATATAACAGCTGAGGCGGAGGAGGAGGTCTGTCACCTCCAGCTGTGTCTGTCGCTTCATCTGACACAGAGGAAGACTTTAATGAGAAATTGCAAGACTAGAAATGTCTTTTCATAAATCACTGTGGTAACTATTTGAGCTATAAACATTGTAATTCCTATCTATTTCAAAGATTCATGGAATGTTACTTAAACAGCGTTCTTTAGTATCCTGTCATGGTCATAAAATAATCTCTCTCTCTCTCTCTCTCTCTCTCTCTCTCTCTCTACTGATGTATAATTTTTAAGCTTCAATAACCGGATATGGTGGAAATGCTTTGCTGCTGAATTTCACACACACACACACACACAGAGAGAGAGAGAGAGAGGAGAAGAGAGAAGGAGAGAGAGAGAAGGAAGCGAGGAGAGAGAGAGAGAAGAGGCCGACACCACGATATCGATTAATCTTCCTTTTAATTATTCTTTTACGAAGTGAGAATGGATTCGTTTAAAGTTTGCCTCCCAGGGGAGCGGTTGTTCTTCTCGAATCAAAGGAAAAAACAATAAGAAGAACAAACGTAAAATGTGAACCCGCCAGAAAAGTTAAAGTTGAACGAAGGCAGAGTCAAGTCACTTGTCTCTATAACAATGTGACGTCATTTCCGGAAACTCCCAAATAAATGCTTCAGTCCCTCAACTCTTTTCCTGCCATGAGCTCTTTCGGTTTTAGAAAGTCAGTTTCACAAGAGCTGACAAGGGGAAAGCGAGTGGCTTTTTCGTTAAAGGGTAAATGAAAACGTTTTATTTAAAAGGTAGATCTCGCGAGTGAAACATCCCACCTGGAGAGACCTGTTGGCTGAACGGCCTTCGGGGGGATATATTCCAGACAGGTTTATCCCTACGTAGAGACAACTGATATAGAATTTATTTTATCTAACAAAAGAATTTACCAAAAGACATTTGAAACTTCTGCTTTTTCCAGTTTATTTACTTTCCATAAACATATACTGCTTTTAAAGACCAATAAGGATCAACAGATATGAAAGAAATGCAATATCTGCCTTTTGCTGTTTTATCAAGGCGTGAATTTCTACACACTACAGAATAACATTTAATTAAGATTACTCCACAAGAACTAAAAAACAATTAATTAAGGCTACATAAGTTGAAAAGACAGAAAGATCTGTAATTTCTCCATATATGGCCTATATTCTGAACATGAGTTTCTACACAATACAGAACTAAATATTTGTCTTAAATGATTTCACCCCACTTAAATATACCCATGTAATTAAGACTAAATGACTTAAAAAGAAAGAAATTCTCTAATTACTGCATAAACGACCTGTATTTCTCCCTAATGCCCTGTAAGATCTAAATATTCAACTTAAATTCACAATAACAGTCCATTAGCCCTTCCTTGAAAGAGCTCATCATAAAATAACTTCAAGGAAGGAAATAGAGCTTCCAGAATTCCAGGAGCAACGGCCTCTGCTCCGAAGGCAGGGGGCAAAAACGTTACTCGAAGAAGCTCATTTCGAGGAAGAACGGCAGAACGTTCATTAAACGTTCTCAGCCTGAGGGAGAGACTGAGACTGAGTCTCCTGAGACTAAAAAAACATCTCGCATTCTGTTCATGAACGTTGCCTCAGCACATGAACGTTCATTGTCATCTTCTTTGTTTATTTCTGGAGTCCTTCCTTTCTCTAAGGCGGTTAGTCGGTTGGTTAGAATTGAACTACAGAATAGAATAAATAGTGAATTGAATTTTTTTTTTTTTTTTTTACCGAGAAAGGAAAATATAAAAAAATAAGGGGAAATGGAATGCTTATTTTTTATGTTTAAAGATACAATTAAAATTTGAGACATTTTCAATATATCTATGGAGCACGACTATACAGTTACTGAAATTCCACAATTACCTTTGTTAGTAAAGGCTGTATTTTAACTTGCATTGTTACAAGACACAGTTTTGACTCAAACGTAATTGTGGTTTTTCAGTATTTTTTTTAAAGATAATTAGTCTAGGGCCCCTTCTCATTATAACCCATTGTATTAGTTTATAAATTTAGATAAGAATCAGTTACAAATTTAAAGAGGATCAGTTACAGCTAAAAAATATATATATGATGTATTATATCTGCTCATTCTTTAATATAACCCATTGTTTTGGTTTATAAATTGAGAGAGGACTCGGTTATAACTACGAAATATACAGATACTGTATAATTATAGGCTCATTCTTAATATAGCCCTTTGTTATGGCTTATAACTACAAAAACGATAATAATACTGCATAATATGCGTTCATTCTCAAGATAACGCATTATTGAGGTTTATAAATGCAGAGACGAATCAGTTATAGCTACAAAATGGAAAAAATAGTGTATAACAATATACAAAAGCTTGGAATAGGAAAAATGATAAAAAAAAGAAAATAGAAAAAATATTACTGGGAAAAGAGAAAATGAACTATTGTCCACGTACACAAGAGGTACAGAATCCAATTTGCAGCGGAAATAAAACTAAATCCTTTTACCACGAGCCTTCATGAGACATGTCCCGCCAAAACAAAAAACAACTCTGCCACAAAAAACAAATAATCCATTTTTCCTCTTATATTTTCTTATTCGTAACTTATTCTACCTTACCTGTCCTTCTCCAATTTATTTATTGATTTTCCCTTCATCTTCAATAAAATATATTCTTATTTTCAAGTCCTATTCAGAGTGTGTCTGGCATACCAAGTGATTTAAGCACAAGACAACCGAGCTGTCACAAGGGGGAGTTTCCATCAAAAAAGGAGTCCGGCACAGAACTCGTATAAGCTTTTCAAACTTAAATTGAACCCCCCTTTTAGTTTAGAGGAAATGTGTCAGTTTCCAAGGCTCTTCATTAAGAAACGCTCGATCAAAAGTTTTTTGCTCATCTCGGAAATGAAGGGAAGGAGATTTTTCACGATTAAAATTATATGAGATATGGAGTTTTCTACGCCGAAGGACTTTTTTTTCTTGTTTTGTTTGGACGCGTCATAGATAGCGCGATGAAACGAAACTGACATAAATTATTTTTTTCTTTACTCAGAATCCCAAAGAGATCTATTTCTGCCATCAGTGAATGATGATGGCGAAGATGAGTGAAAAGAAAAAAATGGTACTGAATGGAACAGTAATAGAAAAATCATTTTCGTCAAGATCTATAGTCAATTCAATATAGTAGAATCAATAAAGAAATGCGTAAAATTTAATAGAATATCTTAGTATAATAATTATAATAATAACAGCAATGATAATAATGGTAATAATAATGAAAATAATTACAATATCAATAATAAAAATACACAAACAATCAACTATCGCAAAGAAAACTACAAAATTAGAGAAACCTAAGATAATTGTGAGAAGTTAAGAATAAAGGACAACACAGTAAAAATAAATATTGGAAATAAAAAAAGAAACAATAAGAGAAATGATAGTTTGTTTCACTAAAACCCAAAAAATATTTTTTTATGAAACCGAGACACTTCGGAGTTTCTGAATATAAACAAAATAAGAATTAGTAATCATATTAGGAATTGTAAAGATCGATAATAAATATAATTAATGTTGATAATTGTTATAATCGTATGTCATTGAATCTGCATTTTAAATTTTGTCTTTACTCTCTCTCTCTCTCTCTCAGAGACACATAACTCCTGAACGTGATAAGCAGAAGACTAAGGGTCATTTCCATATACCTGAGGAAAGCAAAAGAGAGAGAGAGAGAGAGAGAGAGAGAGAGAGAGAGAGAATGGTTTGGTGTAAGGCGCCTCAGTGGCTTGATCGGTATGGTCTTGGCCTGCCACTTCGGTGGTCGCAAGATCGATTCTCGGGCATTCCACTGAGGGGTCAGAGATGTGTATTTCTGGTAATAGAGTTCACTCTCGACGTGGTTCGGAAGTCACGTAAAGCCGTTGGTCCCGTTGCTGAATAACCACTGGTTTCATGCAACGTAAAAACACCAAACAAACAAACAAACAAAAGAAGGAGAGAGAATAGTATGGATCGCCAGCCACGTGTGAGTCACCTCATGCTCAACCCTTTTACCCCCCTTTCCTCCATATTGCTGTCCAACCTCTCCAACTCATATTTTCACTGTCTAGAGTTTTGAATGGCTGGGCACCGTAGCCTGATTTGAATTAAATAAATCTGGCGAGATCCATCTCTCGCTGGAGCCAAGTTCAGCGGAATCCTGAATGACTGAATTCTACTGACTATTATCAACACTCCCACGTTCAAGATGAAAGGAGGAATATAAAATAAAAAAAAGAACTACATTGCATTTAACTCTATTTGGACATAAAAAATCATTATGGGACATCAAAGAGAAACAGGTCATCGGAAATGCATCCTAATTCACAAGGGAGCAATTTTCACTTGGTGTCAAATTTCATGTAGAGGGAGTTTTGCGATCTGCATATCCAAAGATCTCTCTCTCTCTCTCTCTCTCTCTCTCTCTCTCTCTCTCTCTCTCTCTGCAATGAGAGACGGGAGTGAAAACACAGTGATATGGTGTCTAAGTTATTTTCTGTGCATTATATACTGGTTTTAAATTTTTAATGACTTATTTATTGATTCATTTGTATATTTACAGCAGTATCTTCTCTCCACTCGCTTTATCTTGGCCAATTCATGGTCTAATTAGAGTCCATAAGTACCCCTTGCCGAATGTGAATTTATTAGATTTGTCAAGAATAAATGCCTACCATGATATATGTAGAAATCACAAGAACTGGACTATTCTCCTATCTGGAGACTTCAACTTTCCTTTCGTAGGCTGGAAAGAACGAATAGGAGATTGTGGTTGTACTTATACATATAAAAAAGAGAGTAATAGTAGTGCAGATTATAAGAGGCAATTCGAAAAGCTATTAGATATGCTACTAGAATACAACATTCAACAAATAAATCACCTGCCAACAAGAAAGGAAAATACTTTAGACCTAGTATTTGTGAACGAGATGAATTAAGTTAAAGAAATAATAGTTTATAATGCGAGTATTTCAGACCATAATGTCATAGAATTAACAGTCCATTCCAAAGCAAGTGAATACAGAGATAAGCAAGAAATGAAAAAGTGGGAAGGATATGGAAAATACAACTTCTACAGTAAAAATATAAAATGGTCAGAAATAAATGAAGAATTAAACAAAGATTAGGATAACATTTTCGTAAGTGATGACATAAGGGAAAATACGAAGATATTATATAAAATATTAGAGAAAATAGGGGATAAATATATACCAAAGAAGAAAAGTAAACATCAGTCATGCATACCAAGAGACAGAAGGATCTTGTTCCAGAAAATCAGAAAGTGGAAAAAAGGTCTTGCAAAAGAAAAAATGCATGGAAAGTTATAGAACTAAAAAGTAAGATAGAAAATGCAGAACAAAAGATTATACAATCAAAAGAAAATGAAAAATGGGACTTGGAAGAAAAAAACCCTAATAAATATCAAGCAAAACCCCAAACTATTATACTCATATGCGAAAAAGATGAATAAAAGAAGAATAGAAATAGGCCCTCTAAGAATTGAAGGGAGATTAACGAATGAAAAAAAGGAAATTTGCAACATATTGGCAGAACGATATAAGAGAGAATTCACCCCTAGAATAGATAATGAAGATAATGATATAGAAGTAAGGGACGAAAATAGTGAATATTTAGCTGACATAGATATTAATGAAGCTGATATTGTGCAGGCTATTAATGAAATTAAAAATGGAGCTGCAGCAGGGCCTGATGGAGTTCCTGCTATTTTGTTAAAGAAAGTAGTTAATTCTATCGCAAAGCCACTTGCAATATTATTAAGACAAAGTGTAGATACAGGCAAGATTTATGATGAGCCACAAATAGCATATATTACCCCTACTTTCAAAAGTGGATCAAGACTAGAGGCAAGTAATTATAGGCCTGTGAGTCTAACATCACATATTATGAAAGTGTATGAAAGGGTAATGAAGAAAAATATTATGAAACATTTAATAAAAAATAATTTGTTTTAATAGGTAGGACAACATGGTTTTTCGTACCCGGAAAAAGTACACAAACCCAACCGTTAGTCCACCGTGAGAACATATTCAAAAATATGAAAAGCGGAAATGAAACAGATGTGGTTTATCTAGACTTTGCAAAAGCTTTTGACAAGGCAGACCATAATATATTAGCGAAGAAAATTAGACACATATCGTGGATAAAGTAGGAAGATGGTTAAAATAATTTTTACACAACAGAAAACAGATAGTTATTGCAAACGATGAGAAATCGGATGAAGCCAAGGTAATATCCGGTGTGCCACAAGTTATGGTGTTAGCTGCAATACTGTTTGTTATTATGATTGAAGACATAGACAGTAAAGTTAAGGATTCGGTAGTGAGTAGTTTCGCTGATGACACAAGAATAAGTAGAAAAATTACTTATGATGAAGATAGGAACGCGC
The DNA here is from genome assembly GCF_015104395.2 of Macrobrachium nipponense. NCBI lineage: Eukaryota > Metazoa > Arthropoda > Malacostraca > Decapoda > Palaemonidae > Macrobrachium > Macrobrachium nipponense. The sequence continues at coordinate 56,947,077 of NC_061095.1, read as the reverse complement.
TACAAAGAGACCTTAACAAAGTATATGATTGGGCAGAGGTAAATAGGATGGTATTTAACTCTGATAAATTTGAATCAATAAATTATGGAGACAGAGAAGGAAAGCTATATGCATATAGGGGACCTAATAATGAGACAATCACAAATAAGGAAGCAGTTAAAGACCTTGGTGTGATGATGAATAGGAACATGTTATGCAATGATCAAATAGCAATTCTATTGGCAAAATGTAAAGCAAAAATGGGAAAGTTGTTACGGCCCTTCAAACCAAGAAAAGCCTGAACCACATTGAGTTATGCTTTATAAAACATATGTTCGTAGTCCACTTGAATATTGCAATATGATATGGTACCCACACTATCAAAAGGATATTGCACAAATAGAGAGTGTACAAAGGTCCTTTACAGCTAGAATAGAAGAAGTTAAGGACCTTGACTACTGGGAAAGACTACAATCCTTAAAATTATATAGTCTAGAAAGGAGAAGAGAACGCTACATGATAATTCAGGCATGGAAACAGATAGAAGGAATAGCAGAAAACATCATGGAACTAAAAATATCAGAAAGAGCAAGCAGAGGTAGATTGATAAAAGTGCCCAAACTATACAGGAAAATAAGGAAAGCACACAGGACATTAATCCACTACGCACCAGCATCGATAATGCAGCGTCTATTCAATGCGTTGCCAGCTCATGTGAGGAATATATCAGGAGTGAGCGTAGATGTGTTTAAGAATAAGCACGACAAATATCTAAACTGCATCCCAGACCATCCAAGATTGGAATATGCAAAATATAACGGAAGATGTACTAGCAACTCTCTGGTAGACATTAGAGGTGCCTCACACTGACGAACCTGGGGCAACCCGAACGAACTGTAAGGTCTGTAAGGTAAGCTCTCTCTCTCTCTCTCTCTCTCTCTCTCTCTCTCCATTCTATCAGTGCAGTCTTAGTTTTCCCGGACACCCACGTAAGGAGTGACCCAATAGAAATTAGAGGTAAAAATGAATGAAAAGGAGTGAAATTCGTCCCACAAAACCAGCCAACCTAACCAAAGAAGAGCCAGTTTTAAATAAAATATAAATAGATAGATGAATGAATGGATAAATAAATAAATAAATAAATAAATAAATAAATAAATAAATAAATAAGAAGGTGAGTAAATAAATACATACATGGACTCTAAAACAGATTTAAAACACAGTGAAGTAGTTTCACTTGGTAAGTCTACCATCTGTGTTATTTCTGTTTAAACTGGGTCAGATATCAAATGAAATCAATCAATCATGATTTCAGTTTCCACTTGTGAATAATACATCATTCAAATCAAATCCTTTGCAAGAAAATGCATCAGAATTTTAAATATCCTAGATAAGAGCAAAACAAAAGTATCACGCAAAGTGTCGTCAATGTCTTTTGCAATAAATATTCTATACTCATCAAAAGTAATCATTATGATTCCTGTACAGTCACTCATGCAATGTATAATTAGTTCTAACCTAAGTGAATAAGCAAGCAAGCAGTTCCCCAACAACTAAGGGTAATTGCCTAAATGACTTTCCATTCAACTAAAAGCTACTAATGCCTTGGGTACAAATGTCCAGGGCAGAAACGATCAAATGACCTTATTTGCATAATCGAATGCCCTGGAATTTAAAGGGAAAGAGACACAGGAACTAATACTAGATAATGAATAATCCTTAATGATGCAATTTGCATTAACGGAAGAGATGAGACTTCTTAATCATAAAAGGATACGATAGAATATAAAATTTAGGCCAAAGGCCAAGCACTGGGACCTATGAGGTCATTCAGTACTGAAAGTAGAAAGGTTTGAAAGGCGTAACAGGAGGAAAACCTTTAGCAGTTGAAGCACTATTAAAATATTGTCAGGAGAGAGTGGAGAGAAAGATTGAAGAAAGGTAATATGAACGGAGGTACAGTAAAATAAATTGATAATAATAACACAATCTAAAATAATGCTTCAAAAACTAAAACAGTCCGTGAGATGCGATTTTAATCACGATACTTTTCATAGTCATATACTGTAGCATTTTATAAAATCATTTACTATAGTGTTTTTCGTACATTTACCTACAAACAAACTGATGTGGACCAATTAAATTTTCAAGTGGACTAAATACAAACTCTAATACTTCATATTCCAACCTATATACTTCAACTAGAGGTTCCCCCAACTCTAACGAATAACACAGCAGATAATATCTCATTACAACTCAACATCCCTGGTGAAAAAAAAAAATTACCATTAAATACAGTTTGCATCTCATTAATGTGATGACGGAAGCGATTCCCTTTGATAAGAGTCATTAAATTCGGGAACTCCGATCACAAAGCAGGTATCATTCAATCAGTCATTAACATAATCATTGGAGTATTACTTTCGACTTTCACCTGATTTAAGGGTCATTTCATTCGCTCTCTCTGAGGGAGATCTTTTGCAGATGGATTTTCACTATTTTAAGTTCTCGTTAAAGACTCGTGAGGACATTTGAATGAGCATCAGCGAATGCTCTCAGGCCTCACTGGAACGCATTGCCAATCAAAATCTCTGAGCAGCTGCCTGTGGTATACATAGTACATAGTGTGTCTATTCAACGGTCAGGCGATCGAGGTTGATTCAATTAAGCAGAAAAACACAAGGAATCCGTCACAACAATGAGAGGAGGAAATAGGATGAAATCAGCCACATATCCTTCGATCCTATTTTATAGAAGGATACCCTTCTCCTCCAACACCCGCCCCCTCCCCACTCAACCCTCGGGGCTCAGACGAGACCTAACGACCTCCATATCCCTTAATTGCCTTCTGTCATTTCAAGACACCTTCTAAAGATTGTTGTGTCTACTGCAACGATAGGAAACAATCATTGTTCGTAGAGGGTTCGAGATGTTATGACCTACTGGATGACACTGTTCCATTCTCGCCTTTGTTTGATTCGGATAAGATAGAATTTACTTCCGCCAATTAGTATTCTAATCGAGAGAGAGAGAGAGAGAGAGAGAGAGAGAGAGAGAGAGAGAGAGAGAGAGAAACAAGAAAATCCAATTTCGAAATACGAAAGATCTAAGAATCTTGAAACGCAGTAATTCCGAAAAATCTTTATATTTTCTATTATCCTCGAAGACGAGGAGGCTAATCTATATTCAGTAGGAAAAAAAATAATATTGATTATAGGGGACATCAAGGCAAGAAGCGAGTTCCTGACTATGAAGGAATCGCTAACGAGATCTGGGGCAGAGAGCAAAGGGAGAGAATTCCCTCAGATATGGATATTGCGATGCCAGATAAGATTTGATTTTTTGTTCGTGTGACTTCTGTGGAAATATCTTCTGCGTGGCCTTCAAATCAAGTCGTGTTTTATTTAGTCACTTTATATAAAGGTCCTTCCGAAATAAATAAATAAATAAATGAATTAATTAATGAATAAGGTGGAACAATGTTTCTGGTTAAGTCTGAATCTACTTCTGACTGAGCTTGGAGGGCGAGGAAAGGGTGGTCGTGCTGGGTGATGTTACTGGAGAAGTAAAATAAAAACAAATGAACGGCTCAACTGACAGTTACAGAATTCCCCGAGTAAAAAAGAATGGCATCACCTGTGAAAATGTGTTTTTATAGAAGATCGGTGACTGGAAAAGTGTGACATATACATATATAATATGGTAATTATACTTAAGAAAGAAAGAATTGTGATATGCCAGCACAGAGTAATTAGACGACAGAACAGAATAAAGTAAATGTCCATAATTATACAAAACAGGAGAACAGAAGGACCTATAAAAATCTAGTCCTGTCCTATGTTAATTTCCCACCTATCACTTGTTGAATAATTGATAAATCCACTTTAGTCAGCATGCAATGGCAATAACAATTACAGTCTCCAAACGTTCTGTCTCCCTCCGAGTATTCCAGTCTGATTCCCCTGAAAAAGGGAACTGCATAACTCTTAATAAATTTATGATGTTCACTTCGGTGAAACATCTTTCTAGATTAAACTAATATTGGAAAATTGTGAGCTTTAAAGTTAGATTCAAATCTGCAATTGGTGGAAATCCAGCATGACATCTAAGTAAACAAACCTTGTTTATCGCTGTCTATAGAAAACCACAAGGTTATTTTGGCCTAATCTCTCACTAACTTCGACAAAACTTTTCAGCACATGTTCTATTCCGTGAAGTCTTATTTCCTTCCAGTCTTCACTTCCTTTTAAAATTTATTCACTCTGATAGAGGCTTTCTTAGGAAACACCTGAGGAGGACGCTCAGTAAACATTGCTTAGTCTTCCAGACTCGATATTCAAATGACCTGCCATCATCCTTCTGACTGATGGCCGAGAGAGAGAGAGAGTGACTGCCGCAGGATATCCAGTTCTGTAATTTTTCTTTTATTCATTTTATTATCTTCGGAGAAATAGCTTCGTCTTTTAGATAATGATGTGTCATGAAGTCTAGAAGCGGAGTTTTCCTATCGTGTATGCAATGCAGAAATTCGTTGTAGGAAGATTTTGCGACGAAATATGTCGTGGATGATCACTTACCCCTCTGATGGGATTGTCTGCCAACACTGCGTTTGTTGAAAGCTGCCATCACCGACAATACCTATTCTTATAGTGATTTTTGTTGTCAGTCTTTCTGTTTGTGGCCGTCATGCTGATTGCTTCCCCTGGTCTGAAGGCTGTTCATTCAGGTGAACGAATTCCGTTTGTGCTGAAACAATACCGTTCACGTTGAAGTATTGTATAACAATTTGTTTGTATTCAAAATCTGTTGCTTTGTTGAAGGTGAAAGAACGCCGTTTATACCTAAACAGTACAGTTCATATAGAAATATTGTTTGACACAATATGTTTGGATTCAATATTGTTGCTTTGTTGGCGTTTATTAAAATACTGTAAGATGGAATTCCTCTTCAACAAGTTTCAAATGCAGAACTGTTCCTGTGGGACGCTTGAGGGTCTGGTAGGATATTTTCCTCCTCAAAACTTGAGCTTCCTTATCACAAGCTTGAATAAGTATTTTTTAGAAACTCCTATAACTTCTATTTTACTCTGTAAAACGTCACTTGTATCCAAATCCTGTACTTGCTGTTTTTCATGTTGAACCAAGAGAGAAAACAGATGATTTGATCAACATATTTTTCAAACGAATAAAAGATTTGAATGTTCTTACATGACTATAAGCTACGTATATCCTCTATAAAAATATCTTCCACTTTTTTTTTCAAGCAGTAAGATGAGTTATTGCCCAATGTACTTAAAACGAATTGGTTTCGTGGGAGATCTGGCCTGACATGAGTTATTCCTGTTCCATTTCTTCCTCCCTCACGGGGCTCGACATTTTGGAGGGACCTACGTCAGCCATATCGATCTTTCTTCAGTTTTTCTTTCTCATATCTTTGCCTGTTTGTTTATTGTGTCCATGAAGTATTGGTTTTTATATTTACTCTTTTTCATGATGCTACAACTACCACTTCTACTACTAATGATGATGATAATGGTAACAAGACATTTTTCTCATCGCCTAAATGACGTTTTGATGTATTACATAAAGAGAGAGAGAGAGAGAGAGAGAGAGAGAGAAAACAAATTCCTTAACAGATCTTCATTACAATGATTTCTATCAAAGCATCTTGAACTCACATCATCCACTTATCTCAGAAGAGGCATCAGTCAGTTATCCTTTCTCGATTTGTTCCATAAAGTCAAGTGATACCGATAGAAGTCAGTCTTTAAAAAAAATTGTCTGTGTTCGTGAAACAAAGAAATGAAAAGCTATTTATAAAAGATCCAATAACAACGCTTCCTCTGGCTGGGATACAATGAGGGCATGTGTCTGTTGGTCCTTTTTTGACTCTACAATATTTTAGGGGTCCTAATAGAAGGATGTCGGAAGTCTCTCTCTCTCTCTCTCTCTCTCTCTCTCTGTACAATATGGCTGAAAAAAAGTTTCCCGCCACGGCTTCGCTGTAAACAAACTCTCATATTTCAAGTGGGATTTGGAGTGAATTAAGAAACAAAATGTGCATAATTACAATCAAATAAGCACTGTGGAGTTTCAGTTGTGATGGCAGTAAGGACAAAACCACCGATGACTACGAGGAAAAAATGCATTTCACTTCAAAACATGACCCGGGAATAAGACTTCTCACTTCTCATACTTTCACTAGTATAGGCAACAAAGTGTTGTTTTATTGTGCTGATTAAAACTACTCTTGAGAAATTTAATAAAAATTACATATATACGCTAATATTGTTCAAATAAGCGCTGGAAAGGACATGGTGCCCATTCAAATGACGAACTGGGATGGATTCGAAGAGACGCCATATTGGAATTTAAAACTGCCTTGAAAACATATTTTACGAAGACCTCACATGCTTATTTTACTTCGTGTGGCGGTTTCACATAACTCATTTTGTTGACGAAACTCCAATCTTTTGAATGGTATGCCTCAAGATTGAATTGTATTGTTATCTCACCAATTAAATATCGAGTGGAAATATTGGTCTTTTTCGAGTGAACTGGTCGCCGTCCGGTCGTTGACCCTGATAGACCAAGATGGCCCCAGTCAGAAGGGGACATGAGAAGCACAAATGAGGCTACCTATGTGAAATCAAAGTTGAATTCATTCAAATCAGACGGAAAACGACTCGAATAGATACTTATGCTTCACTTAAATAATTAATGACAGGTTGAGGCCTAAAGGTCGTCATCACCTTTCACTACTCCATGACTCAGGTCGAGACTTGCCTTACCCACCTGGGCTTTTAGGTATTTGCCTCATTTATTGACCTATTTCCGGAGGCTGCCTTCAACGAAAACTAGATTCAGCTCCTCCCTGAGCCTAGCTTTGAAAAAAACCGCTCCAATGAAACTCATTAGTTCCGACATTTCAGGATAAATGACGAAGGAGGAAAAGAAAGACGTCCGATTCTTCCCTGTGGAAGACGACGTCATGACAGCTGCCTGCCACTAACAACAATCAACATTTAATTTTACTCGGGTCTTTTTCGCTCTGAAGGAAATAGAAAGACTCTCACCTCAGCCACTAAAATAAGAGCACGAAAGTCCATCCTGTTTTTGTGGAGAATTTGAAAATTCTCTCGCTCTAGAACGGTAGAAAAATAGCAGAACTCAAGAAAACTTTGCTAACACCTGACTGTCGGTCAGGGCTCAAAAGGTTCCAATAATGTCCTACAAGATCTGAAACATTAGTTATATATTACACTCCTTTTCGCTTATTTTAATAAGTTTTTACTTGATTATAATATTAAATTCACATCAGAATATGAATTTTCCAACGTGATGTAACCGGTATTAGTCTTGCTGACATAAAATATACGACTGCTTAGCAGCGAGGGATTTTAATTCAAATTTGATTTATTATAGCTCCAACAAAGTTAATTTCACTTTTCAATTCAAATACTGAAATATGACATTGTTTTACCTACTAATTAGCTAACACATTCTTTATTTTATGACAAACTCTAAACGTTCCATTTGGGAGGTAATGCAAATACTTCTGAAAAGTAAACGATGGCGACGGCACCTATGGCAGTAATGAGAAGCAAATAAGTAAATAGATATAATAATCAACAGTCTTGAATTTTAAATACACTACACAGTATTCTACTATCATAATATCCCAAATGCTTCAAAGATTCAATAAAAATCTATTAACACGAATACTTAATAGATAGGAACAACGGAAACCTATAAATTAAACAGTTTAAAAGGACTAACCAGCAACTTTCCCTTTTCACTAACCGGGTACAAAAAACAACATAAGGGCAACAAAACTTTATACAAATATTCCAGTATTACGATTAAGTATATTAATAAAAACATAATTGAAAATTAACGGTACCTAATGAAATAAGAGCTTTCCAACATATGATCTAGCCAAAGATAGGTCTAAGGAAAAAACAAAAAAAGTGAACAAACGTGTTTCCAGGCTTTAGTCAAAGACAACCTGTTTTAGCTCCTTCATTGTCCGAAAGTTATGAAAAGTAGTTAATTACCTGAGGCCTAAAATACAAAACTTTTGTACAAGACATTTCATATTCTCACATGGCGACAGGAAAGACTAGTAATTATTAAGAACTTGGTATTTCAATTGCCCTACTCTTGGTACCATCAAACTGTCTTTCCTGCCGTCCAGTCTTTAAAGATGGGTAGTTTGCTAACTCCTCCTCCTTCCATATGCTTTACTCGAGCGAAAACGGCGACGAGGAGCCAGGCAGCCCGGCCGTCAGCAGACTCAGAGAGAGACTCAGAGAGAGAGACACAGAGAAGAGAGAGAGAGAGATGAAGGAGCTACGAGGAGAAGAGAGAGAGGGAGAGAGAGAGAGAGAGATTTATAGTATTAATGACCATAGAACTCCACAAAAGACACTTTCGGGAAACGTTTAGTTACCCTTCCTGATATTGCAAAGGTTCTCTCTCCTTTTTACGACCCAAATTCCTTCTGGTTCATTTCACTTGATGTCTAAAATTACGATGCAGCCCTGGAGAGCCATCACGCCTGCAGAAGGGCGTCGCTTAACGCCACCTGCCGCTTAAATAGGATTTTATTAACTCAGCAAGCTGCTCCGAAGCCCCGGTATTAGTCTAGGGCAAATGGCGCTTACATAGTACGAGTATCTATGAAGCGCTTGGCAATGGTAGAAGATAATAGATCTGATTCATAGATATTTCCGCCATTGGCTGGGTCCATTTCAGAATGGGGATGGAAGCGTTCTTTTAAAACGGCCCCATTTAGCTAAATGGAAGTTTTCCCCCAGATTGAGTTGGATCTGATTTCTAGCAGACGATTAGGTCTAACTGATTCGAAATTTTATTGCAAGCGTCGTTTGATGATATCATCGCTATACTTTAAGAAAAAACACTTATCAGCACATAAAATTTTGACCTTTGACCTGTTATATGTAAACGTAAACAAACGTCCGTTTGGCCATAGCAGTTGATGGGACCTCGTGAGGCATCATGGGAATTCACTCTCGCCTCTTTCCTCCCTCAAGGTCTCCTCAAGAGGCGTTCCTCACTTCATTTCCTCACCCGATTCTATCTCCTTTCTCTGTTCTTGACGTTCAGCAGCCTTACATCTGCTCTCTCTCTCTCTCTCTCTCTCTCTCTCTCTCTCTCTCTCTCTCTCTCTCTCTCTCTCTCCCCCCCAAAAAAAAAACATACATACTGATTCTCCAGGTATCTTGAAGAAGTGGAAATTACAAAGAGCTTAATGGGAACTGCAGTGCAGAACCAATTAGTCTTGAAAGAATTTTATTTTTGCTTTTTAGACTTTCAGACTTTTTTTATGAAACCCGAAGAGAAATGACTTAAGGGATGTAGATATTTAGTCTTATTTCAGGTAGAAAAGTAAATAAAGGTGAATGAGGGCTTTTTAAATTCAAAATTTCTCGAACTGATCAATTCGATAGTATTCGACCTTTTAAGTCCACCACAAAAGTGAGGCAACGTTTGTAAGCCTAGAATTTTCGGTCGAACGATAAAATTGGTCTAAAGTACTAATTACCCGTTGAAGGGAAGACTTCCTTACGTACTTATGAATTGATTGATAGCTTATTTTATTTTTTTTATTTTTTACTTTTTATTTCTCTCAAATTCCCTTTGAAGGTTTAAGTTAGATATTGATTATATTATTATTAATATTTGTCTTTCTCGATTGCTAGAGCATTCCACCAAACCTTCATTTTGGAGTTTTATTTTATTTTATTTTTTAACTCATTGAGAGACTCCGCTGACTTTTAAACCCTATCCCGAATGGAGGGGGATTTATTTAGGGGGAGGGGGATGGAATGGTGAAGGGGAAAGGGAGGGGAAGAGGTGGAGGGGTGAGGAGAGGAGGGAGGGAGGACTTTCATTATCGTATAGTGAATAAGAGATCTTTGCTATCTTGGAGTAACTATCACTCAATTAACTGCTGAAATAAAGTACGTGGATTGGGGATATTATCTCTCTCTCTCTCTCTCTCTCTCTCTCTCTCTCTCTCTCTCTCTCCAAGGCCTAAATAAAGAAATTGGTTCATGACAAATATGGCCACTGGTAATATCACTTTGTCTTTTGAATCCATTCATGACTAAATTTCCTGCTGACGAAACCAAGCAATTTTCTGTGACTCTCACTAGACTCAAAGCAAAATTGTTGAGGAGATGCCTGAAGCTTTGTGTATGTGTATGGGTACTTTCCCCTACGCTCATAAAGAGCATATAGTGTATTCAACGTTCAATCAGAAATATACAGACTTCAATCATGAATGCAAATACAGTTTTTACTGTAAACGAAATGTTATATTTAGAGTGTAAAGGTGTTTGTATCCACAGTTCTTCACGACCTGAATAACTGCACTGTCATTCACTTTCACGGGCATTTCATGAACTTGATACTTCATTATACATTATGTGGTGTTTTCATTCCAAACGCTCAGAGATGCGAAGGAACATTAGCCTTCGATGGATATATAGGCCTATTTGGTCCATAATAAAACCACTCTTTGATTAACGAGAAGCAATTTGGGAAGGGAATACGCAAGATGTGTGTGTGTGAGAGAGAGAGAGAGAGAGAGAGAGAGAGAGAGAGAGAGAGAGAGAGAGAGAGAGTGGCAATGGCGTAGAGAGGGTGGTTCTACGTTGGGCCTCTGTCCCTCCTCAGTCTACCTCATTATGACTCCAAGTCGAAAAAAAGGTCCTTGAACACGATGTCAGGACCGTCATTTCGTAGGCTTCAAATTTTTAATGATTCCTCTGCAGTTGGAATCCTGACGTCACCCCACTTTTCGTTCCTATCAAAGTCGATATTGAACAATAACAAAATTAAACCATGCAGTGCTGACGTCACAACACGAGAGACGACGCATGCGCGGGAATGGCTTGGGATTCGTTCACCTGAGTAAGTAGATGTCAATACTTTCAGTTAAACAAATGTTTGAGATAATACTACAATTCTTGTTAGCTGCAATTGTTGATGATGTCATGTTGTTGACATGACATGTCGCCTAATAGGTTTGTCAATAATACGAATAGTTATGTCCAGTGAAAGTTTTCTTTTTTGTGTTTGTTTTGTTAGCTGGGAAGGAAAACGTATTATCGAAGGTTTTCGACAAAAGAACTTGAAGCAGTTGTGTTACCTTTATTGGATGGTTATCGTATTTGCACTCTATTCTGCTTTTTCCTTTCACAACGATATTAGCTTCTTCGGAAAATTACTTGTTAAAGATCACTTCAAAACCAGTATTAATAGTAGCTTTAGAAGAAATAGTTATAAAAAATCAATTGTTAACTATAAAACATCAATAGCTATGAATTAACGTTCGTGTCTCATTTATATTTTGATAACCAGTTTATATATATATATATATATATATATATTATATATATATATAGATATATATTATATATATATATATATATATACATATAGATATACCATATATATAATATATATATATATATATATATTATATATATATGTGTGTGTGTGTGTGTGTGTGTGTGTGTGTGTGTGTGTGTGTAGTCCTGAAATACGTGCGTGGATAACTCATGGTTGAATTCACAGGCACGAAGCAAACCTTCATCATCACCCGATGTTCACGAAAATGAACAACAGGTCCTTGTGGGGATTTTAATAAACGTTTTTCTCACAAATTTTATAAAAACATCTTTCCGCATAAAATATATTCATTTTGGCCCATGTCCAAAGATTCGTAGCTATATATTTTGATTTTGTTTCGGATAAACAAAATTTTTTTTTTTTTTTTTTTTTTTAAGTCAGGCAAAATTTATCAGCTTAAAACTATTTGCAGATAAAAACGTTTGCAAAGGTTTAGAAAATAACCGAGCAAAAAATGGTTTTCACAAAATACTTCATCTTTTGACGTCAAATCATGAAGATTCTTTCTCAGTCTAAAAAAGATCAATTGTACGTGGTTTGTGTATGTGTGTGTGCCTGTGTGTGTGTGTGTGTGTGTGTGAGAGAGAGAGAGAGAGAGAGAGAGAGAGAGAGAGAGAGAGAGAGAGAGAAGCTGTATGTTGTATAATGGTTTGGTAATTCTAAGGAAGAGCTCCGTATAGAGATTATAATTAGAATGTTTTGACTGAACAAGATAGAAAAGGGCGTATACAACTTGAAAAATCTACAGACATAAAGGATCTGGCATAGCATCTGAAATACTAAGTGTCTGACAAGCTTCGATATGGGATCCCAGTTGGTTCTGGATTTCAGCCAGGCCGTTTTATCAATGGTGGCATTAGGAATACACTGATGGACAGATATGTACATCTCAATGGCGCAGTGGTCGGTAGTGCCTATATATTCGCAGACCTTGGACTTGACAGTTGCTGGAACATCTGTGAATATCAGGTCTAATCTATCTATGACCAGAAATACGTGTAGGTTCCTCAATTAGTTGGACGTAATCGGAGGGTACACAGACCTCAGTTCAGAATCGTCTACATTATTCCTTTCTGTACAAATCAAAAGAAGTATCACGTACACATATACATATAGACACACACACATCAATTAAACTTCAAGGATTATCAAATCAACAGAAGGAAAAATCCTTTTAGTAAGGCTACTATTTCCCTTGATACCATGTACCCTCCAAGACCTCCTGCTGCCTCCTATCATTGTCTGGAAGAGTAGCAGACGCCTTCAAGCATCAGAATTTAATCTCGTTCTCCTTGTCGACTCAAGCAAGACGAATTTGATGTCCTCAATTTTCCCGAAAAGAGACTGGGTCCTCAAACACCCTAATTCCTTCCTTCTCCTCCTCCTCCTGGCTGTAACTTCAGACAAGAGAATCCAAAGAGATGTCCTTATGTTCTTTCTCAACTCTCAGACCTCGGTTCCTACCCTGGGAAAGAAGAGGCGCTCCTCCTGAGTAAATTGGATTGAGCAACGACGCCCAGAGAATGCCTACCTTTGATGAGGAAATGGATTTGCTCTCTGACTCTGTCTGAAAAGAGAAGTGCCTGATGGTTTTCCTAAATGACGCCTTTTAAGGAGATCCCTTTACAACTGAGGACTGGTAAATGTGCCTTCCTGTTTTATAGTAGTAGAGAAGCATTGAAAGGTTAATCTGGTATTTCTAAGACATATAAAATAAAAGATAAAGTTCGCGACTGGTGAACCTATCCAGTGGCCTATTCTAAACCTAAAATAAATAAGAAAAAATAATAGTGTTAGCAGTGTCCCTTCGGGCCCTAACTGCACCCACTCTTCAGCCTTTTACTTTATCTTCTTCCTTGCTTTCTATCCTCAATCTTGCTGTCCAACCTCCCTAACGATGACTTCTCAATGCAATTATGGAGTTTCCTCCCAGTTCCACCGGTAGATCCTTGAACTAAATCTCCTTTATTTTCTGGAATCTTTTATGCTGTCCAACCACTCCAACTCTCTCTTTTCTATATCTTAAGAGCTGAATGGTTGAGTGTCCCAGTACTTTGCTTGACATCATAAATTTCATAAAATTAAATAAAATAGACATTTCCTGATTAGTGCAGCTTTTGAGAATTCAATTTTCCTGACGTAACTCCCTCAAATCTTCAAATTGGAAATAGGCATTCTTAGCAAACGTAGAAAAGAGAAGTTTCAGCACGATGGCTTTATATATGTACGTTTTTGGCAAATCATCCAAGAGTGATCCAAGCATCAAGGTTCTTAGAGAAATAGCCCATAACTATCAAATGAACTAAAGCTTTTATTTCTTTATTTTTGTTTATTTTTGATAATTTTTAGAATAATATATTTGTGCAAACCAATAAAATTTATTACAATGTTGGAATATCTTGAATGATTTTAAAAAAATTTTCCTAAACCAATAAAATGTTTGTTTTTTTAACATTTTTTTTTTTAATTTGCACATTGTAGTAGTAAAGATAAAATTGACTAGAAAAAATCATAAGTTGTAGCGGGAAAAACCCAATACACACTGTATTTATATTTCTGGTGGCGAATTGTCTCGGTGGCGAATAGTCTCGGGTGGCGAAATGACCAAGTGGGCAAAAGCTGGTGGCGAACTGGCGGTGGCTAACTGTCGGCGGCGAATCGGCCGCGGTGAATCGTCACTAACCCCCCGAGACAGACAGAGAGAGAGAGAGAGAGGAGAGAGAGAGAGAGAGAGAGAGAAAACTTCCCAGGTAGCCAATACACATATAAGAGTATACATACATATATATATATATATATATATATATATATAATGATATATAATATCGATATATATATAACGTATACGTATATATTTATATATATAATATATATATATATATATATATATATATATATATATATATATATATATATATATATATCTTGCAATTCCACAATGTTCCCGTGGGTGAAGTATATAAGATCCTCACGTGAATATGAAGATGACTTTGGAATAAAAGTTGAAAGTCTTGGTTCCTCCTTCTTCATTTTCACGTGAGGATCTCTTTATATATATAATATATATATTCATATATATATATATATATATCTATATATAATATATATATAATGATTGTGTATTGGTTCTTCGTACACAACGTATACTTCGTGATTGAAAGAAAGCACGTCCAAAGGAATGTGAATACAAATGGGCAAATAAATAAAGCCTTATAATATTTTACAGCCCTTATAACACCTCTGAAAATGGTTTCAAATCAATTACAGATACAGAGGCTTACCCAACAGGCAGATTCAGTTATTTGTTTCAATATTTTATTCTCCCAATATTCTCTTTTGAATTTCCAAGCTTTATTTAATAGAGAAGAGAAAACAAACGGAATAATCCCCAGATATGAAGGCGACTATCGGATGCGAATAGTTGGAAAGACACTGTCATATTTGTCAGGAAAAAGCCGCGATATTTGACTTTTATTTTTTTTGTCATTCTCTATTGCACCATTTTCAGCTGTTATCCTATGAATGGGGAAGTGACACTTGTTCCAGAATTGTCATTAATAATATACATACTGTGTCCAGGGATCTTCCCTGACAGAGAGAGTCCTGTTTTGGGATGAACTTTGAACAGCTTCAGCTCATTCCATTTATTTTCTGGGTCCCACAACCAAATCCCCAAACCCACTTCGTCGTTCAGCCACCGGAAGCAGATCAAAATTCAGCACCATAAAGGACTCTCTCTCTTTCTCTCTCTCTCTCTCTCTCTCTCTGCCAGACAAAATCCCCGGCCAGAATATTAATAATCATTCTGGAACAAAAGTCACTTCAAGATGTATGGGATAACAGCTAAAAGTGATGCAGGAGAGAAAGAAAAATATAAAAATAAAAGACAGCGGTTTTTACCTGAAAATATCCCCAAGTGTCACTGCAAATATTGGGATCCGATAGTCGCCATCAAATCTGGGGATTATTTCGATTGTTTTCTTTTCTCTTTGAAATAAAACTTGGAAATTCCAAAAGCGAATGTCAAAAGAGCAAAAGGATTTAGAGAAATAATTTAACCTGTCTGTGGGGTAAGCTTCTGTATGTGTGTATGTATCTATGTATGCATGTAAATATGTATGTGTGAGTGTGTGTGTGTGTTTACGTATGTATGTATTTATGTTTCTTTGTGTGTTTGTAAGTATACGTATTATATCAACGAAACATTTCATAAGCATTGTCCCTGGAGACAAGTCACAAGCGAGACCTCTATGGCAGAAGGCGCAAATCAACTAAAAAGATAGTTACCTCTTTATCTACGACTAAAGCAGATGGGCAAGAACAGAAAATATGGTTCATTGTTTATTATTATTATTATTATTATTATTATTATTATTATTATTATTATTGCATCATAAAGCCATGGACTTTGAACCATAGACTACAAAGGCCACAACCCAAGGATTGACAACAGAATTATGTTAGAAGGTACATATACAACATTCAATGACCAAGTTATCTGAAGCAGCATTTAAGCCGGCCCCATCAACCAAGTAAAACATATATAATCAACAAGCCTTTTGGAAACGGGATCACATCCCATTCCATCAGACTCTTGGAGGTCGACAAGAAACGAAAGTTACAACTTTTGCTACGAAACTGAATGAAAGGGTCACTTTCTCTCTCTGGCTATGAAACTTTCTGGGGAAAGTCAACAGTAACTTGAATAGCGGTCCTGAATTGACTTTTGTGAGGAGGACCAGCCAAAATATATAAATCGAATAGAATTTAGGCCAAAGGCCAATTGCTGGGACCTTTGAGGTCATTTAGCAATGCAAGGGAAACACTAGGAATCAATAGAAAGTGGAAATGAAATGGAAGAGAGACAATATAAACGGATGCACAGTAAAAGGAATGAAAGGGGTTGCTGCCAAGTGCCAACGGGACTTTGCAAGAAACTGCAAGTAATGCCTACAGTGCACCGCGTGAGGTGCACGGACAGCCTTATCTCCTTCTGGGGAGAAGCAGACCTTTTTAAAGAAAAATGCTTTGTTTTCTAAACTGCTTATTTCAGTTATTTGATTATGCCTCTAGAGTGATATAGGCCTACTGTGTACATATGTTAAAACAATAACTCCTTGAACCGGAGAAACCCTTTATTCTGAAATCATTTTATGACGATTCTCTACAAGATCGCAAAAAGTAAACCATTACTTCCTATACTTTAATTTAATATTTTGTTATCCTAGAAAGCTGTTAGTAAATAAAAGCATCAGTGATAACAAAGAAATCCCTTTATTAAACCAGAAACAAGTCCGTGGCATCCAGTCTCATGATCGTCATGCACCTCCTGGGATTAAGATACCAGAGACAAGAAGCCAGTGAAAATAAATGTCCAAGTTTAGGAACCGTTTTCAAGTTACTGATGCTTTTTTTTTTTTTTTAATATTACTGAGCTTACAATAAAAAATATAGATCATCATATTGCACGATCATATTCCGTAATTCTAATACTAATGCACCAAAATAACATGATCAATACGATAATATTCCATGAGCCATACGATGTTAGGAGAGGTAAAAGTTGGCATGGCAACACTTTAAACAAGTGAACCAAGTGATACTGATATTACTGATATAGTTCGTGTGTGCTCTATTGCTCTCACTGAGCACTTATATACGATTACTATTGAAATGATTCAGCCATTGATACTTTGTCCTTCGGAGGTACCATTGAATTAGAATAATTTTATAAATAAAAATCCTGGCGGCGTCAGGCAATGGGAGACGATGCCACAGAAACGTAAGTTCTGTCATCTCACGACGATTTTTCAAGTGATGATGTTTCTTTAATTCTACACCTTTCTGAATTGGACGAAACTAGCGGGTATGTTAAGGTGAAAACAAAACGGTTTGTACAGGACTATTTAAATTAAACATATAGTGGATTTTTTTAAACCTGGCAAACTTGCACTTAGCTGCTTGTCGCTGATTGGATGAATGTCGTGTTGTCCGAATCTGTCAGTTTTGTTTTCACACTGTTTCAAAATTGTGATTATAAGGCCATAGATTGAGATAAGAGCCAAATTATGTAATGTTATATAAATACCAGTAGTAATAAACTTAAGTATTAAGAAGTTACATACCAAATTATTATACTATAATCGTTAACAGTTATGAAATAACACTCTCCGAAGCTGTAGACTTGAAATATGTTTCAAACGCATGAACTTTAATGTTTAAATTTCTAGATAGATTTTTAGCGCAATCGTGCCATTGGTGGTTTGGAAAAAAGCAAAACGTATTTATTGTACATTGCTGAAGGTTGTATAACGCCTAAGAACAAAATACTATCGTAGAAAATGTAAGCTTGCCGAAACATTTGGGCTGGAGGAGTTGAGAAAGGAACAGCCGGCGAGTTGTCGTCTGCACACCGCCATCATCAAACAGCTTAGAATCGGCTAAAGAGCAGTTGGCTCACTGTCGTCGATTTCACCTATTTCAGCCATGGCCACAAGAGACGATATGGAACAAAGCAGAGATGAAGGCACTTCAAACACCAGGCTTATATATGCTGCTGGCGGTAGGCTTACCAGTCAGTGCCGTAATATAATTATGAATGTTTTTCAATATTTCACTTCACAGGGCTCTAGCAAGACAAGGAAATAAATCATTAAGGCGGCAGTAACAGCAACTCAAGTTTCAGAGAGAATTATCTATCACATCAAATCTGAGAAAATATAAGGGCTATCCTCTTATTATTCATGAGTCATGATTTACAAAATATATTATAATTAAGGCTTCATTCTAAAAATACGATGGACGCCAGATAAAGAAAAACCAACTGTAATATGACATAATTGAAAATTTCTAGTTGAGAAACAGTCAATTTACTGTCATTTAATATAGAGAGTGGCACACCAGCCAGGAAATGGTATGCATAAATTCATTGTATGTAATTTGCCTTTATACATATCCTACAACATTAATAACATTGCGTGAGCATTACTTTTGAAATGCAAAAAATGAACATCATGATATATAAAAATCTTTATTATTTTATGAAAACAAGAACACCACAACCCTCATTTGAACCTCCCGCTGAGAGTACGTCAACTTTCTGTCAACCCTGAGGCTGTTCCTCCCACAACTCCTCCACCCCAAATTTTCTGACAAGCTTACATTTCTACGATAGTATTTTGTTCTTAGGCGTTAAACATCAGCAATGTACAATAAATTTTTTTTTTTTTTCAAACAGCCGATGGCATGATTGCGCTAAAAATCTATCCAGAAATTTAAACATTAAAGTTCATACGTATGAAACATATTTCAAGTCTACAGCTTCGGGGAGTGTTGTTTCATAACTGTTAACTATTATATAATAATTTAGTATGTAACTTCTTAATACTTCAGTTTATTACAACTGGTATTTACATAACATTACATAATTTGGCTCTTATCTCAATCTATGGCCGTATAATGACATTTCTGAAAAAGTGTGAAAGCAAAACTGACAGATTCGGACAACGCGACATTCATCCAATCAGCGACAAGCAGCTCAGTGCAAGTTAAGTGCAAGTTTGCCAGGTTTAAAAAATCCACTATAGTCATATTTTGCTTATATAGGCACAGGTAATAAATAATATATACCGTTTGATGTCGAATTCACGGTAAAATGTTACAGTAAACCGTCATCAGATTTTGGACATTAATACATATCATTTTCCTACCTTTTCAACTGTGCCTTGAACTTTTCTGACGTAAATTTATTTCGTTGTAAAGTTTTATAAATATTATTACCATCACTACAACCATAAGCGCCGTGTTCAGTAAAACATAATCAAAAGACGGTAAATATCTTTGTAACGGTAATATTGCGTTAGATTTGAACGTGTTTCTTGCTGATCATGTTAAGGAGACTTCCGATCATAGCATAAGAACTCCAATATCAACAGACAATTTAAACTAAGACAAAAACTACATTTACTACACATGGTAGGTATGACCCCTAAGACCACTCGGTTATCCCAATACACAAAAACACTTGGGTACTTTCTCGTATAAGTGGTTTAGTTCCAAGAGTCGAATCTGAGCAAAGAAGCCTTTGACAGAACAGCGTCAGGGGGTGAATAGCGGTTGTCTGAGTCGTTAAATGGAAACCGCTTGTTTGCCTACGGCTGGGCTGGAAAGTACGGTACGTTATTTCTGTTACAGTATGGTACGAAATTTATCACGTACGGTACGGTATTTCTGGCAGTGTACGGTACTAACATTTTCAGGTAGGCACGGTACGCCATTTTTAGGAACCGATTTTGGCATTGTTAGTGTACGGTACGCAATTTTTAGGT
Source organism: Macrobrachium nipponense (assembly GCF_015104395.2). Lineage (NCBI taxonomy): Eukaryota > Metazoa > Arthropoda > Malacostraca > Decapoda > Palaemonidae > Macrobrachium > Macrobrachium nipponense. Next base: position 56,927,330 of record NC_061095.1, on the reverse strand, counting down.
ACGGTACGGTAATTGTTAGTGTATTTTCCGAAAAATTTCACGTACGGCACGGAATTGCTATTATGGTATACTTTTAAATACTGTATGGTAAAGTATTTGTTACTATTCAGTACAACATTTTTTAGCACGGGAAGGAAAAAAAAAAGACCGTGCCGTAATTTTAACCTTTGCTTCCTGTTGGTATTTGATATTTAAATATATATTTTTATATCTTTTTCGAGAATTGTTCTTTTTGTTGTAGCTATAAATTATGTTTTGTTAAGATTACTGTCATTTGCGGCTCTGCCTGGTATTTGCGTTATTCTATGGACAGGTATCTTGTAACTTTGTATTTGTAAGTGTGGATAGTTACAGCACCTTGATACTGAAGTAGGGCTATATCAGCAGGAGATTGTTCATAATTACCCCATGTATGTATGTATGTATGTGTTAGATATATATATATATATATATATATATATATATATATATATATATATATATATATATATATATATATATATATATATATATATATATATAATATATATAATATATTATATATAAAAATATCATATATATATATATATATATATATATATATATATATATATATATATAACTATATATATATATATATATATATATATATATATATATATATATATATATATATATATATATATATATATATATATATATATATATATATATATATATAATTAATATTTATATATGTGACAAATATGTTAAGTTACAGATATATAGGTTACAGACCAAGTATTCATCCAGTTAGAATATTTGATTATATTCATTATTTCAAGCCATTCAGTAATTACTATTATTTTTTTTTATTATTACTACGAACTTCCCCCGCGCCCCCCCCTCCCCCCACCCCCCCCCCCCCCCCCCCGAAAAAAAACACCTTCCGTGGTGTTCTTCCCATCCATCGTAGACCTTTCCTGCAATATATGTATACTGCTTTGCATAATGCACACTTTCATTAAGAATTGGAGTCGCTTTTTGAGGGAGGAATTTAATGATGATGGGATGGAAATGTGCCAGAACGTGTACATTCTCTCTCTTTCTCGTCCGATATCTGCACTTACTTTTGAACAAATGATTTCCGTAATCCTTTACTCAGTCTGACAGATTCATATTTCATAATTAGTCGTAATTACCGTCCAGCATTGCAGACTGACAAGCTTTTGTATTTGGTCGCTGATCTATTTATCATATTAAGTGATAATAAAAATCTTTTAAAAAGTTCCAGTCAAAATAAAGGTCTAAAAAAACTTTTTGGCGACCCCCCTCCCCCCCTCTCTCTCTCTCTCTCTCTCTCTCTCTACCCAGATCTACACAATGACGGGAAAGAGGAAAAAATAGACAGAAAAGACAAAGTCTGCAACCTTTTGAAAAGAGGGAATTGCAGATTTGGAGAAAGATGTTACTACAAACATCCTAAGGTATGTCACAACTATGAAATATATGGTAAATGTGCATACCTAGATGGCTATGAGGATGATTGCAGAGATCTGCATCCAAAAATATGCAAAAACCTAAAAGAAGGAAAAGGATGTAAGTTCGACAAAAAATGTAAATATATGCACCCTGTAGCCATGAATCATAATCAAATAAATAATAAATCAAGTAATAAAATCCAAAATAAGAAAAATACAAATAAAGAGAGGAATAAAGAATATCAGGTAAAAGAAAAAAGCAAGCCATCAACGAGATATGCAGAGATGTCAGCAAAAAATTTCAAAGCTTCAACTCCAAAATTCTACTCAAGAGATAATAACTGTTTTTATTATGCAAGAGGATATTGCAGAAACGGAGAAAATTGCAGATTCAGACACAAAATGAATAATTATGATGAAGGAAGCTCAAATATTATGGAAAAGTTGGATTTTTTAATGTCAGAATTTCTGGAAATGAAAAAAAGAACAACATACCAGAACAAGAAAGAGACATGGGAAAATCCTTATTACTACCAATATTAAATGAAGGAGAAAACACGCAAACCATCATAGTGATGAATGCGCAGGGTTTAGTTACGAGTAACTCAAAAAGAAAAATAGAGTACTTAGAAGAACTAACCCAAATTGACAAGAAAATAGATATAATGATTATAAGTGAAACCTGGTATTCCCAAGAGACTGGGAATGATGATCAAATAAAAGGGTTCCAAACTTATAGATCAGATAGAAAAAATAGGAATCAAGGGGGAACCGCAATATATGGGAAAGACAAAAAACAAGGAAAAATATATGAGAAATATAGTAACTCAGAATGTGAACTAATAGCGGTAGAATTGGAATCTGAAAAAGTAATGAACATAGTAATATATAGACCCCCTAATACTAATGAGTTTGACTTAATAATAGAAAAATTGGATGATATATGTAGAAAAAATCACAAGGACTGGACTATTTCTCCTATCTGGAGACTTCAACTTTCCTTTCGTAGACTGGAAAGAACGAATAGGAGATTGTGGTTGTACTTATACATATAAAAAAAGAGAGTAATAGTAGTGCAGAAGATAAGAGGCAATTCGAAAAGCTATTAGATATGCTACTAGAATACAACATTCAACAAATAAATCACCTGCCAACAAGAAAGGAAAATACTTTAGACCTAGTATTTGTGAACGAGATGAATTATGTTAAAGAAATAATAGTTTATGATGCGAGTTATTTCAGACCATAATGTCATAGAATTAACAGTCCATTCCAAAGCAAGTGAAAACAGAGATAAGCAAGAAATGAAAAAGTGGGAAGGATATGGAAAATACAAATTCTACAGTAAAAATATAAAATGGTCAGAAATAAATGAAGAATTAAACAAAGATTGGGATAACATTTTCGTAAGTGATGACATTAGGGTAAATACAAAGATATTATATAAAATATTAGAGAAAATAGTGGATAAATATATACCGAAGAAGAAAAGTAAACATCAGTCATGCATACCAAGAGACAGAAGAATCTTGTTCCAGAAAATCAGAAAGTGGAAAAAAGGTCTTGCAAAAGAAAAAGAAAAGAACTGCATGGAAAGTTATAGAACTAAAAAGTAAGATAGAAAATGCAGAACAAAAGATTATACAATCAAAAGAAAATGAAAAACAGGACTTGGAAGAAAAACCCCTAATAAATATCAAGCAAAAACCCAAACTATTATACTCATATGCAAAAAAGATGAATATAAGAAGAATAGAAATTGGCCCTCTAAGAATTGAAGGGAGATTAACGAATGAAAAAAAGGAAATTTGCAACATATTGGCAGAACGATATAAGAGAGAATTCACCCCTAGAATAGATAATGAAGATAATAATATAGAAGTAAGGGACGAAAATAGCTGACATAGATATTAATGAAGCTGATATTGTGCAGGCTATTAATGAAATTAAAAATGGAGCTGCAGCAGGGCCTGATAGAATTCCTGCTATTTTGTTAAAGAAAGTAGTTCATTCTATTGCAAAGCCACTTGCAATATTATTAAGACAAAGTGTAGATACAGGCAAGATTTATGATGAGCACAAATTAGCATATATTACCCCTACTTTCAAAAGTGGATCAAGACTAGAGGCAAGTAATTATAGACCTGTGAGTCTAACATCACATATTATGAAAGTGTATGAAAGGGTAATGAAGAAAAATATTATGAAACATTTAATAAAAAATAATTTGTTTAATGTAGGACAACATGGTTTCGTACCCGGAAAAAGTACACAAACCCAATTGTTAGTCCACCGAGAGAACATATTCAAAAATATGAAAAGCGGAAATGAAACAGATGTGGTTTATCTAGACTTTGCAAAAGCTTTTGACAAAGTAGACCACAATATATTAGCGAAGAAAATTAGAAAACACAATATCGTGGATAAAGTAGGAAGGTGGTTAAAAGAATTTTTACACAACAGAAAACAGATAGTTATTGCAAACGATGAGAAATCGGATGAAGCCAAGGTAATATCCGGTGTGCCACAAGGTACGGTGTTAGCTGCAATACTGTTTGTTATTATGATTGAAGACATAGACAGTAATGTTAAGGATTCGGTAGTGAGTAGTTTCGCTGATGACACAAGAATAAGTAGAGAAATTACTTGTGATGAAGATAGGAACGCTCTACAAAGAGACCTTAACAAAGTATATGATTGGGCAGAGGTAAATAGGATGGTATTTAACTCTGATAAATTTGAATCAATAAATTATGGAGACAGAGAAGGAAAGCTATATGCATATAGGGGACCTAATAATGAGACAATCACAAATAAGGAAGCAGTTAAAGACCTTGGTGTGATGATGAATAGGAACATGTTATGCAATTATCAAATAACAATACTTTTGGCAAAATGTAAAGCAAAAAGGGGAATGTTGTTACGGCACTTCAAAACAAGAAAAGCTGAACACATGATTATGCTTTATAAAACATATGTTCGTAGTCCACTTGAATATTGCAATATGATATGGTACCCACACTATCAAAAGGATATTGCACAAATAGAGAGTGTACAAAGGTCCTTTACAGCTAGAATAGAAGAAGTTAAGGACCTTGACTACTGGGAAAGACTACAATCCTTAAAATTATATAGTCTAGAAAGGAGAAGAGAACGCTACATGATAATTCAGGCATGGAACAGATAGAAGGAATAGCAGAAAACATCATGGAACTAAAAATATCAGAAAGAGGCAGCAGCGAGGTAGATTAATAGTGCCCAAAACTATACCAGGAAAAATAAGGAAAGCACACAGGACATTAATCCACTACGCACCAGCATCGATAATGCAGCGTCTATTCAATGCGTTGCCAGCTCATGTGAGGAATATATCAGGAGTGAGCGTAGATGTGTTTAAGAATAAGCACGACAAATATCTAAACTGCATCCCAGACCATCCAAGATTGGAATATGCAAAATATAACGGAAGATGTACTAGCAACTCTCTGGTAGACATTAGAGGTGCCTCACACTGACGAACCTGGGGCAACCCGAACGAACTGTAAGGTCTGTAAGGTAAGGTCTCTCTCTCTCTCTCTCTCTCTCTCTCGTGCATTCATGGCGCCCAAGGAAGACACGCTTTTTCTAAAACAAACAAACAAGACCACTCAAGTGGACTAGAAATCTGACGAGACGCAGATGCTGATGAGAGAATTACAAAGCTTCTTTAGCAAGTCCTGGAACATGTGCTTCTGTCTTTCTATTTTAGCGCTGTCATATCCTGTTGTAGCTGGTCCGCTGGTTTAGTGGTTAGTGTTGTGGAATACTGCTCAGATATGGGGTGTTCGCACCTCCCCTAGGGCAATGAAAAATCACTGGCTCTGGAAAATGATCAGTTACTGATGCAGTGTGTGAGGGGTGGGGGTGCGTCTTTAGCGGTGGGAGATTGAAACCAACCTTCTTTGGAAGCTTCAGTTTTAAGTCAGTGGCATCTTTGGGGGGCTTCTTGTTCCATGTGAACTGGTTTCGCCTACTGAAATAATAATATTATAATAATAACCGTTGTCACATCCTGTTTTAACGCTGTCATATACTTTTTACTGCTGTCAGTTCATTTTTGTTTTACTGTTGTCTTATCCTGTTTACGCAGAGCTCGTGTGAATACAAACTCATAAACTAATAAGCGTCTCCCTTCTATGGATAAATAGGGTGAGAGAGAACAAACAGAATTCAGGGTTTAATGAAGTAAGGTGAAAAGTAGAGGAGAAGAATCCCAGATTTAGTTTTCCATTTCGCTTTTGAACCACTAAATGTTATCGGATTCATGTCACCAACATTTCATTTCTAAATGATTCGGGAATTATATATATATATATATTATATAACTATATATATATATATATATATATATATATATATATATATATATATATATATAATATATATTATGTTCTCTTTTGCGAATTGTTGAAAGTAACTTAAAATTACGTTTTTATTTCTTAAAATATCTTATAGAAATTCTAGTTTAGTGTTTATGAATAACGAGAGTTTTTTTAAACATTTATTTTGTCATCTTTTTTTAAATGGTATAGTAGTTATATAATTTAGTTTATTTTCTTTAATCATCTTTTGTACTGTATTGCCTTTTCAATGTAATTTCTTCAGCTTTTAGTGTCATCGTCCACCGTAGAGAGAGAGTGAGAGAGAGAGAGAGAGAAATGCTTCTGACTTCGATGACCTTGAGAGAGTCAAAAACCAAATATTTTCAACTTTTTCTTCTTCTTCTGAAAATAATAAAGGAAAAATGACGTCATCGCCCACCAGATGACTTCACTGCAGTTGCTCGTAGGGCGACTTTTGTGAGAGGCGCCGCGGTTGTCAAGAGAACTGTTGTTTTTTTCTTATTTTTTTTTTTTATTTATTTTTTTTCCACGAAGGAGAAATAAAGTGGTGGAAGAGGAGATAACAGGCTACAAACTTCATCAACATTATATTTATATAAAGAACCCTAACACCCTTATCAATAGAATCATTCTTTTTTCCTTTTTCCGATTCCTTATTTTTCCTAAAAAGGGGAAATTAATTGGTGGAAGAAGAAGAAGAAGAAGAAGAAGAAGAAGAAGAAGGAGAAGAAGAGCGAGAGAGCGAGAGAGAGAGAGAGAGAGAGAGAGCAGATAAGCTTCAACAAATTTTATTATTATTATTATTAGTTGTTTCTACGGCATTTAATTTATATAGAGTTTTCTCTATTCGTCTCACAATATTCTTTCCATGAGCGCGTAGATGGTGTCTGGCTTCATATGAAACGTATAGGTATGTAGTTTGTCTGTCAGTAACTGACTTCTTCGCCGCCCTTAATAATAACGATACCATAGTAGGTTTGGAAGAGGAAACCGCGTATTAAATTCATAAAACCCAATACTAGGGGATACTCCATCAATACAGGGCACAGGCCACAGTCTCCGTTCATGTCCCGAATTCCTGATCACTCGATGACGACGTCCATCGTCGGCAAATTGGCTCTCAGGAACTTTGCCCCGTCTCCAGGTGTGACTTGAGTCTTCGATCATTTCGAGGGTGTGAGAGACTGATTTGGAGTTGGAGGTCTCGTTGAGAGAGAGAGAGAGAGAGAGAGAGAGATAGATAGATTTGTAATTCAAGTGAAGGTCTATCTTATATCTCCAACCAGAAATTTATCGTTACGTAGTGTTTGCACAAGGTCTGAAGACTTGGAACCAATTCTTAGACTCTCTGGGATTATTTTGTGACAGCGTTGATGTGTTTTTTCTTTTATTCTTATATATTCTTTTAGATCTTGTGCCAAGCTGACAGCCATAATTCGTCTACTAAGGGAATGAATTAGGTGAAATCTAGAAATTCCCCTGAACCAAAGTGATAACTTCATAAATACCAAAGGAATACCACCAGTTTGTTGAAGACATCACTAAAGGGTGTTTGCAGCGTCCCTTCGGTCCCTAACTGCACCCACTTTTTAGGCTTTTACTTTACCTCCCTTCTCTTCCTTTCATCAATCTTGCTGTCCAACCTCTCTAACTATTACTTCTTCCATTTAGATGCTCGATCTCCATCGTATTTATTACCTGGATGTCTTTAATGGCTGTTCAACCTCTCCAACTCCCTCTTGTCCCTGTCTTGAGCTCTGAATGGCCGGAAGTGCTTACCCAGTGCTTGACTTGACAGCCTGAATTTCGTGAAATGAAATGGAGTTTTTTTTTTTTTTAATACCGTTTTCCTCTTCACAGGAATTGTAATTATTTCCGTAGGTTTAAGAGCTCAGAGGTTTAAACTAGCCCCTTCTTCCCTTTCCTAACCTTACTACACTTACAGGGGGCTTCAGGGAAAGGTTGGTTAAGTCGACACCAACTAAGCCAAGAATTAAAATTTTTCCTTTTAAATCCCCCAATTTATACACCATCAGCTTAATGGAGACACATATCCACAGTTATGAATGGGTACAAATATATTTAGAAAATAAATCTCTAGAGAGAGCTTACGGGAATCTGTCCGATTCCCATTTTGAAAATGGGAATCGAACGGATTCCCGAAAGCTCTCTCTAGAGATTTATTCTTAAAGTATTTTCCTACTCAGACATAACTGAGGATATGTTTCTCCATTTCAAGGCTCAGGCTACTCTGAGGATTTTCTAATTCACTCCCATTGTAACTGAAGAACATGTGCATCTGAGAAGGACATTACCGAATGACATAAGGGCGCGCGAGAGCGCTTCCATTGAATGGGAGTTGATTGGTTGCAATGGAATGTTGCCCAGAGAGACATGCAGCTACGATTGTCACTTGAGAACTTTCTGAATTGACTTGTGACTCCATTTCTCATCCCATTTTAGATTTAAATAACTAATGTGTTTGTTTGTACTTCTACTGACTACGTAAATAAAAGCACATATAATATATAAATAAATTATGATTTTAGCTACTATGTCTACTAGCCATAACTGCACAATTTCAAGAAATACGATGATAAACCCTAACTTTATTCTGAGGCCACGATAAGACAGTCTCTGCTCGAAGTGGCAGAATACGTCGGTGATATCACTAACTTCTGAGAGATCGGCTGAGCTTTTATTTTTTTTCAGGATTTCGTATCCTCTTGGGACGATGATTCAACGTTGGTTAGATTAGGCGAAAGGGAAGTGAGAGGTTTCCAGTGTAGGGTTTTTTTTTTTTCCTAGGGCCGGAAGTTTTACGTTCCGTGGGTTAAATGAAGAGGAATGAATGACGGGGTTGAATTATTATTCACCGAAACTGAAAGTTCATCCCATAAATTCGGGTCATTGGAAAGGGGAATCGTCATATTTATGGTCATTCGAGGAAGTTTACGTTTCTGCGTCGACTCTCTCTCTATCTCTCTCTCTCTCACCTCTCTCTCTCTCTTCTCTCTCTCTCTCTTTCTCCATTCTCCTTTCCTTTATTCCCTTCCAGGCTTCCCTTCTCCTAGGGACGTCTTACTAAGTCTTAGAGTCCACTGGAAACTCTGAAGAAATTGAAGGGCCCTTGATTCCTCCCTCTGGAATATGGAATGTTCCTCCTCTTCTTCTAATGAATATAGGGATTTTTTTTTGTATATTCTGTATCTTAAAGTGTGCTGAGTCTTGATGTAGTCTGTCTTAGTGTATTCCGTTTCTTAATGTATTCTGTATCTTGATGTATTCAGTGTCTTAGTTATTCCGTTTTTTAATGTACTCTATATCCTGATGTATGTGTTACTCCAAGGCATGATCATTTGGCGTTTCATTTTGAGGGGGTCAAGTTAGGTCACCTTTTTAATGACCCTTACGGGATTTGCTACCTGAGGTCGTCTGCTCATTGACCTGTCTGTCTGTCTGTTTTGAACTTTTGGAGTTTATGTAATTAAAATTTTTACCTAAGGAATTTTTTGTATTGTAGTTTCTGTATCTTTTTTATTTAGTGTTATATACGGCTATGTGTGTGTGTATGTGTGTGTCCTGCTCGATAGTGTTTTTGAATACTGTTTAGAGGTTGTTCGAAAGTGCTGTTAAATGATGTTCGGAAATGTTATGGAAAGATGCTGTTAAAATGCTGTTCGAAAGTGCTGCTAAAATGCTAGATATGTTTTTACAAATTTTTGTTCTAAAATGCTGTCAAAAGATGCTGTTATGAAATGCTGATTAAATGCTCTACAAAGATGCGGTTCTAACATATTGTTAAATATGCTGTTCGAAAGTGCTGTTGTTCAAACGTGCTGTTAAAAGATGTTAAAATACTGTTTGGAAATGACGTTCAAAATGATGCTGGAAAGTGCTGTTAAAATGCTGTTCGGTACTGTTGATAAAAGGCTTTTTGAATGTGCTTTTAAAATGCGGTTCGTAAAATGTTGTTAAAAGATTCTGTTCGAAAATTATGTTAAAATGTGCAGAAATTCTGTCAAAAGATTCAGCTCGAATCTGCTGTTGAAAATTCTGTTTGGAAATGCTGTAAAAACGCTGTTTACCCTAGAGAAGATTCCCTTCAGTTCTCTCGACTCTCTTCCAGGAATTCTCTCTTGCAAGGAAAAAGCAGAAAAAAGGCTTCGTGCGATTTCCGTCTGGAACAGGAGTTTGTCTGTATTAGTGCCGTCAGTGCACCTTGCGTGGGGCACTGTAGGTGTTACTCAAGGGTGTTCTAAGTGTACATTCGACTCCTAACTACACCCACTTTTTAGCCTTTTACTTCACCTCCATTCCCTGCACCTCTCTACATTCAGCCTTTCTGTTCAACTTCTCTAACTATGACCTCTAAGGGTTCCACCTTGTAATAGTTCTCCTTAATTTTGTGGGATCTTTTTCTCTCGATGTCCAACCGCTCCAACTCCCCCTTTAAGAAAAGAGGGCACCTCCCCCTACGTATTTTTTTTTTACCGTTCCCCGATTGAAGAAGAAACATACAAGAAAAACTGAGGCAAAAAATACGAATGGAATCAAATACATCAGAATTTTCCCCTTCAGAACAAATAAAACCCCATATATTTATTTATTTTCTTTAAAAATTTCGTATCCTCTTTGGGCGATTGTTCAAAGTTCGTCAGATTGGGCGAAACGGAGAGTGCGAGATTTTCGACGCAGTTTTCTTTTTTCTCCACGGGGGAAGTTTGTTATTATTATTATTATTATTTCTCTCTCTCTCTCTCTCTATCACAGTCCTCCAATTCGACTGGGTGGTATTTATAGTGTGGGGTTCCGGGTTGCATCCTGCCTCCTTAGGAGTCCATCACTCCTCTTACTATGTGCGCCGTTTCTAGGATTACACTCTTCTGCATGAGTCCTGAAGCTACTTCAGCCTCTAGTTTTTCATACCAAGAAGTTTCATGTTGTCAAACTGTGAATGAGATGTTGTCATGTAAAGGAATCTCATGTCAGACCACTAAGTGTTATGTTATCATACTATCAAGGCTGATGTCACACCAAAAGGCTTCATGGTGTCAGACCACGATTTGTCAATTTGCCAATTCTTTTCAGGGATCTTGGGATCGTGCCTAGTGCTCCTATGATTATGGTACAATTTCCACTGGCATATCCCATATCCTTCTTATGTCTATTTCAGATCTTGATACTTATCCATTTTTTCCCTCCCTCTTTCTTCTTCAACTCTGGTGTCCCATGGTATTGCGACATCAATGAGTGATACTTTCGTTCTTGACTTTGTCAATCAACGTCACGTCTGGTCTGTTTTGCACGTATCACCCTATCTGTTCTGATACCATAGTCCCAGAGGATCTTTGCGTGATCGTTTTCTATCACTCCCTCAGGTTGGTGCTCGTACCACTTATTACTGCAAGGTAGCTGATGTTTCTTGCACAGGCTCCAGTGGAGGGCTTTTGCCACTGAATCATGCCTCTTTTTGTACTGGTTCTGTGCAAGTGCCGGGCATTCGCTTGCTATGTGGTTTATGGTTTCATTTTTCGTATTGCACTTCCTACATATGGGAGAGATGTTATTTCCGTCTCTCGTTCTTTGAATATATCTGGTTCTTAGTGCCTGATCTTGTGCCGCTGTTATCATTCCTTCAGTTTCCTTCTTTAGCTCTCCCCTTAGTAGCCATTGCCACGTGTCGCTGGATAGTTCTTTAGTCTGTCTCATGTATTGTCCGTGCATTGGTTTGTTATGCCAGTCATCTGTTCTGCTTGTCTTTCTCCTGTCTCTGTATATTTCTGGGTCTTCGTCTACTTTTATTAGTCCTTCTTCCCATGCACTCTTTAGCCACTCGTCTTCACTGGTTTTCAGATATTGCCCAGTGCTCTGTTTTCGTTGTTGACGCAGTCCTCTATACTTAGTCAGTCTCTCCCTCCTTCCTTTCGTGTTATGTATAGTCTGTCCGTATTTGCTCTTGGGTGTAGTGCTTTGTGTATTGTCATATGTTTCCTGGTTTTCTGATCTATTGGTGCGGAGTTCTGCCTTCGTCCATTCCACTATTCCTGCGCTGTATCTGATTACTGGCCCTGCCCATGTGTTTATGGCTTTTATCATATTTCCGGCGTTGAGTTTTGACTTGAGTATCCCCTTGAGTCTCTGCATATATTCTTTTCTGATCATGTCCTTCATCTCTTGGTGTTTTATATCCCCTCCTTCCATTATTCCCAGGTATTTGTATCCTTTCTCATCTATGTGTTTGATGTTGCTCCTATCTGGTAGTTTTATCCCTTCAGTTCTCGTTACTTTGCCTTTTCGTATGTTGACTAAGGCGCATTTTTCTATTCCAAACTCCATCCTGATGTCCCCAGATACAATCCTTACAGTCTGGATAAGGGTATCTATTTCCTTGATGCTCTTACCATACAGCTTGATGTCATCCATGAACATCAGATGGTTGATTATGTTGCCTCTTTTCTTGATTTGGTACCCGGCATCCATCTTCTGTAGTATTTTTGTCATGGGAATCATGGCTACTTCGAAGAGTAGTGGGGACAGTGAGTCGCCCTGGAAGATCCCTCTCCTGCTAGTCTTATTCCAGAGCTTGTAAGTATTGTATTCCAGTTGCGCATTGTATTTTTGAGGAAGCTGATGGTGTTTTCCTCTGCCCCATATATTTTCCGGCATTCTATTAGCCATGTGTGTGGTACCATGTCAAAGGCTTTCTTATAGTCTATCCATGCCATGTTTAGGTTAGTTTTCCTTCTCCTACTGTTCTTCATTACCATTTTGTCTATCAGGAGCTGGTCTTTTGTGCCCCTACACTTCCTTCTGCAGCCTTTCTGTTGGTGGGGGATGGAGTTTGTCTCCTCTAGGTAATTGTATAGCCTTTCACTGATGATACCTGTTAGTAACTTCCACATTATTGGTAGGCAGGTGATAGGCCTGTAGTTACTGGCTATATTTCCCTTACTCTTGTCTTTTTGTACTAAGGATGTTCCTCCTGTGGTCATCCATTTGGGTGCATGGTGATTTGAGATACAATGCTGGAGTTGTTCTGCTATTCGTGATTCGTGGGTGTAGGGCCTTGAAGTTTTTGAGCCAGTATCCATGGACTTCATCAGGACCTGGGGCTTTCCAGTTTGGCATTTTGTTTAGTTGGTGTCTGACTGTGTCTGTCGTGATCTCTGTGAATCTTCGTTTTATTCTCCCTGTTTCTTCTTCCTTGACTTCCCGGAGCCATGTTGCATGTTTGTTGTGTGATACCGGATTGCTCCATATGTTTTCCCAGAGTCTCTTACTTGGTTCGGCTTCAGGAATTTCTGGGTGGTTGTCTTCCCTTCTTAGTTGGTTGTATAGTCTTTTCTGGTTGGTTCCGAATAGTTTATTCTGTTGGATCCCTTATTCCTGTTCATGTACCGTTGGATCTTATGTGCTTTGGCCTTAAGCCTCTGTTTACATCTTCTATTGTGTTGTTTAGTCCCCCTCCTTTTTACTTTGTATTTCTCGTTGAGTTCCTCCCTTGTTTTCTTGCTTCTTAGCCTTTTTTCTGCCATCTCTTTTAGTTTGCTCAAGTCAGATCTCATCACCATGATTTGCTTTTCCAGGCGCCTTTTCCAAGGAGGTTGCTGTTTTTTTTGGTTTCTGTTGGGTTGGTTGTGCTGGTGGTGTTGGTGTTCGAATCCCCATCAGTTCTGCTACTTATCTTGCTCCTGCTATGCAAGTATTTGCAAGTTATTGTTTCTGTGATACTGGTGGTGTGTATTATGTCCATTATTTCATTGACCTCACTTGTTTTCTTCCTTCTGTTTCTGGCTCCATCCATTGTCTAATCTTTTCTACCCATTCCGTCCTCTCTGTTACGTCGTCGGTGTTTCTTTGTGTGTCGTTGTTTGATACCTCATCATCCTTGTCGTCTTCTGTGGCATCGTCTCTCAGTTCGTCTTCGTGTAATTCGTTGTCGTGTGACATTTCCCTTTCCAGTTCTTCTCTTTCTGTTAGGGAGAGCCAGTTCTTTTTCTTTATGTTCCTTACTTGGTCTGCCAGCCTCTGCTCTGTTTGGGGGGTGTTATTCCTCTCATTCCAGATGTTGACCAACCTTCTTCTATATCCTCTCTCCGTCGGGTTGCTTGATGTAACATCTCCATATTTCCTTATTTTCTTCTCTTGTCCATTTCTTCCTTTTTGCTTCTGTAGCTCCAATCTCAGGGCTGTTGATTACTGTCGTTATGGTGGTCAGTTGCTGGATACGACCTCCAAGTACCTGACCGTCTTCCCCTTCAATTGGGTTGAATACCTGGTTGCCGGACGAAGCTCCTCTGTTGCCAGAGGTTCCATTTACGTCGTTGTCGTTTATTCCTTCATTTCTTTCCATCATTGCTGAGTTTTGCTATTTAACCCATAGCTGGACCCTGCCTGTTACGGAAATATGTATTTATCTTTATATTGTTGTTAAGTTGTTGTGCTGCAGAGCGCAAATGGGTTGTTCTAGTGGTAATTGAATAGTTGAAGGACTGTTATTTATATTTGTTTCTCCCACTATGTGAGGTGAGTTCGAGTGGTGTAACCCTGAACCCGCGGGGAAAAAGCCTTGGACACGACTGCGAGAGAGGAACGGCCCTCGATACTGGTGGACTTGTTGGATAGTCTTTGATGGACCTGTTGGATGGTCTTATTTAACGTTACTGGATTGCTCAGGAACAGTTTATGGCAAGTACGACTTCAGGGAAGTCTTGGAGTTTCGCAGTCTAGAGAATGCTGGCCAGCACACTGGGTAATTTACTTATGCCCTAGTGAAAAACGTATTGTCTACCGAAATACGATTTGTTTTTCTTTTCCCCCGTCAAAACCTTGGCGTAACTTAGAAGAGATTGTCTGAACTCGACTTCAGTTGCCGATAGCGACCTCCGTATTCATCAGCCAAACATCTGCTTCGTCTCCAATTGCTAGTCGACGATGGATTTCTTCAGAGCTCTAGTATGGATACCTTAGTCAACGGACTTCGATGGCGCTGACCAACCTTCACGAATTCAAAACTCCCATTCATCGAATCCCATCGACCTTAATCATTCTAAGGATTTATTTTTCTTCATTATTTAAAGTTAAGTTTTGTAAATATAATTATTTTATTTTAAAGGTTTCTTTCTTTACGCCTACCAATATATACTGAAGGTATTCCTATAAGTATTTATATTTAATTTTTTTTTTATTATTTAATGTTAAAGGGCGTAAGAGCCAGGAATCAGTCACTAACAAGACCCACCCGTAACACTGCCCCATCAGGGATAGGTACTCATTTACAGCTGAGTAGACTGAGGAAATTATGGTAAAGATCCTTTCCCAAGGCTATATTGTTGTTGTTGTTGTTGTTGTTGTTGTTGTTGTTGTTGTTGTTGTTTCGTTTGTAAAAGATTGTAAGAATATTCCGTATGAATATATAAACCAGTATGCAAATATGTTTGTAATATGTATATGTAACACTATATGTTATCTTGACGTATACATAAACATACATAATATATATATATATACCAGTTAGTTTGTTTATTTATTCCCATGTTTGTTGTTTATTTATTCCGATATTTATTGTTTGTTGTGAGAATCTCAGCTATCAGTCGCATCATTTAAGGAAAAGGTGAAATCATAAGAAGTTCTCTCTCTCTCTCTCTCTCTCTCTCTCTCTCTCTCTCTCCACTGAGGAAAACGTTTCATTTCACAGGGAATCCAATAAAAGTGAAAACAGAAAGATGATGGGAAGAAAAAGCCAACTCTATCCTTAATGGAAAGAAGACCTGAGAGGAAGAAGGGAATAAAGATGATTTCAAACCGAATTATTTTATGGAGGTCATTTTCCAGGTCGAGACGACCCAAGTAGGGGAAATAATTAGCGCATTTTCTGGAGAGAGAGAGAGAGAGAGAGAGAGAGAGACCCCATTTGTTGTCTCTGGGTGAGAGGGAAGTAAGGGGGTGGGGGGGGGGGGGGGCGGGCGGGGGGAGATTTCAGTCTTCAAAGGCAGTTATTTGAAGAGTTAGCGAAACACGCTACAACCTCTTAATCCCCAGCGGTAAGCCTGATAAAGTTGTTAGGCTATACTCTCTCTCTCTCTCTCTCTCTCTCTCTCTCTCTCTTCAGGTTGGGAACGTGGAGTCAATTTGGAAATAATTAACCCTCAGGGGAAATACGACCCAATGACCTCCTGAGGCTGTTCTGTGAAGTATAATCAGTTTTATTGTCGTAGAAGTCACAGTCACATCACGTTCTGATGAGAGCAAACTCATACTGAGTCTCACGAAGAACAACCTGACGAATATCTGGAGTCACAATTGAACAAGAAAGAAGAGGCACCAGTCACACAGGGAGTCAAAGGCATTTATCTTAAGACTCTGGAATCTCAAATTACACATAGAAGACTAACTGACGTAGAGAGAGAGAGAGAGAGAGATTACCCAGTTTGCCCAGAGTGTGACATTGAGAGAATACGTAGAGTACAAATAAAGTGAAGTCTTCCATTGGACATTCTTGTTGATCCGTTCCTTCCAGGCGATGTTGGGTAGTATTGAATTTTTGGAATGATTTCGTTTCGTGTTACTTCTATGTATAGCTCCATAAATATATTTACATTTATAATATATACACATTGTATATATATATACATATATATGTCTACCTCTTCTGAATGACATTATAGCAAGGACCCTCTCCAATCCATTCTGACTTGAGACTTATATTCATGAATTCAAACTTTTCCACAACACGAACAAACGAGATACATTATGAAAGACAAATTGTACAAACAGACAGGACACGGAAGGGGGTTCAATGAAGAGGAATGAATGACGGGGATGAATTATTATTCACTGAAACTGAAAGTTCATCCCATAAATTCGGGTCATTGGAAAGGGGATTCGTCTTATTTATGGTCATTCGAGGAAGTTTATGTTTCTGCGTCGACTGATTAATGGCTCTCTCTCTCTCTCTCTCTCTCTCTCTCTCTCTCTCTCTCTCTCTCTCTCTCTCTCTCTTTTCCAGACTTTCGCTCTCCCAGGGAGAATTCCAAGGGCTCTTGATTCCTCCCTCTGGAATATGGAATGTTCCTCCTCTTCTCCTAATAAAGTTGAAGAATATACATATGTATATATATATATATATATATAGATATATATATATATATATATATATATATATATATAATATATATTTGAATATTGTTAATTTTATTCTGGTGTTTTTGTCCACATTCCTCTTACCCTGTGTACTTTCTTACCGCCTATGATCCCTGTGATTATTAAAGTATAAAGACCTGATACGGCCAAAGGGTCGTAACAGTGACCTAACATGACCCCCTCAAAATGAAACGCGAAACGATCAGGCCTTTGTGTAACATACATCAAGATACAGAATGCATTGAGAAACGGAATACACTAAGACACAGAATACATCGAGACACAGAATATATACACACACACACACACACACACACACACACACACACCACACACATATATATATATATATATATATATATATATATGTATGTATGTATATATATATATATATATATATATATATATATATATATATATATATGTATATGTATATATATATATATATATATATATATATATATATATATATGTGTGTGTGTGTATATATTCTGTGTCTCGATGTATTCTGTGTCTTAGTGTAATCCGTTTCTCAATGCATTCTATATCTTGATGTATGTTATACAAAGGCCTGATCGTTTCGCGTTTCATTTTGAGGGGGTCATGTTAGGTCACTGTTACGACCCCTTTGGCCGTAATACAGGTTCTTTATACTTTAATAATCACAGGGATCATAGGCGGTAAGAAAGTACACAGGGTAAGAGGAATGTGGACAAAAACACCAGAATAAAATTAACAATATTCAATAATAAAGTACACTTAACACTAAATCAGCCTTGTGAGTCAACTTAATAAATATACAAAGCAAAGAAAGGACGTATGCCAAAGACTCAAATAATCATAAAACACGGGCCCAATAATAAAACCACTATCCTACAACTATAAGAAAGAAGGAAGAAAGTCCATAGAAAATAAAGTAAGGAAAGCCTTAAACCTCCTACCTAACCGTGGTGGTATTAAACTTAAAACTAATTCAAATAGCCATTCTGAGGGGCAATAAATACCAAATACCCCTAACTCAACACAACATTATATATATATATATATATATATATATATATATATATATATATATATATATATATATATATATATATATATAGTATATATATATATATATATATATATATATATATATATACATACATACAAATATAAATATATACAATTACCCTTTAATAGTGCATATATTCTACGTTACAAAGACGTGCACAGGAGTTCCTGGAGGTCGCTTCAACCTCCCATCAGCTATACGGGGGAGCTCTCAAATTGTCCAGGTAAACCCATGGGTCGAGTTCAATTCCGAGGGACAACACAGGCTAACCACCTCTTTTACCTGGCAATTGCCTCCCAACTACGAGCCTCCTCACGAGCCCTTAGTCTCCCTGGACAAGCAGCTGAAGACGGACAGGACAGTTGTTGGCGTAACGCCTCCTACGTGGCGGGACAGCGACGACCACGTCTTCCGCCAAATCCTCCGGCGGGAATCAGGAGTACAGGCGTCGCAAGTGACGATAACCTGCGATATCACAGCCGTGATCTAACTCCAACAATGTACGTACGCCGTAGATGGAAGTCATATGTCTAAAATTCTGGACATCTGAAAGTCTAAGTCTGGAGATCTGAAGTCTGGAAGTGTGAAAATCTTACAGCCTGGAAGCATGTCCTAAAGTCTGGAACCTGCCACGTCAGGTTCCAGGATCAGCATCTGTCATACGAAGACCCTGTCTTTGACAACGCAATTCAAATATAATATAATACAATATAATATGATTAATATGATAAGTCATCCTTTGACAGACAGACAGAAGAGTATCTCATGAAAGGCCTCCCTCCGCTGGAGATAGGATGACCTCCTCGAGGCCCTCCCCATCAGATGAGGCCATCAGAGGTCACTCTGGAATTAGGAGAACACGATCATATCTTCCTTTCCACTTTGCCTGGTTCGAGACTCTGAGTCTGGGGAGAGAGAGAGAGAGAGAGAGAGAGAGAGAGAGAGAGAGAGAGAGAGAATCCCAATCATTCCCAAAATTCCGAATTTCGTCAGTGGAAATCATAACAAAAGAGCCTCTCGCCTTTGATCAGGACTCCACATTCCCGGAGGAGGAGGAATCACTGACCAAAGTTCTACTGGAGAATAAACGAGGAGGGAAAACCTTCAGCAAAATGATCAGTCCAGCTGCCTTCGTCATCAACCAATAAGAACTTTGGAAAGGCGAAGGAATTAATTCTTGGGCCGCTTTTGTGACAGGCGCCGCCGTTGTCAAGAGAGTTACTACTGTTTTTTCTGAGGAGATTTTTTGTTTTCCAGTAAGAAGAAATTAAGAGGTGGAAGATGAGATTACAGTCACCTGCAAACTTTATTATTATTATTATTATTATTATTATTATTATTATTATAGCGAACTTGAAAACCGTTGTCAGTGGAATTATTCGTTTTTTTTCCTTTTTACGTTAAGCCCTTTTTTTCTATTTTGCAAGCAGAAAAAATGAAGGGGTTGTAGGATAGGGAAAGAGAAAGAGAGAAACCAGATAAGCCTTTATAAACTATATCATTATTATTATTATTATTATTATTATTATTATTATTATTATTATTATTACTGGACATTTTACCTAATGTGAGCATTCCAGCTTTCCAGAATCACTTACTGAAACTTTACCCGTCCTGGAACTTACTTTATCCTAAGTACCCTAGCCTACCTGATCGATTGATCGGTATCCCATAACTGCACAGCAACAGCAACAGCTGTAGTCATTGATGACTGATGTATAGCATTGTATTTACTGAAAAAAAGATAAGCATAAAATATAATTTTTATAGATATGAAACTGAGAGTAAAACGACATTTGTAAACCTCCACTTCGCTCTTAGTTTGAATAATGTTCGATTATATAAAAAATTATTATTGAGAAGTGTATTCATAATGTAAATACATTTAAAAACATTGACTGTGATTGCAGTATACGGTCTTCAATTCCCTGTGAACTATGTATGAATATTGCTTGATTTAGACAAAGCAAGAAGCAAAGCGACACGACATTCTGCAGGAACAGAACTGAACACAAAGACGCTGTTTACGTAATAGTCCGATTTTATTCGAATTTATTTACATCGAATCGATTGGTCACACTGCTACGTTGGAAGTCTGAAAGTCTAAAAGTCAAAGTCTGAAAGACTGGAATTTTGAAAGTCTAAAAGACTGGAATTTTGAAAGCCTAAAGTCTGGAAGCATGAGGCTAAAAGTCTTGAAGGATTAAAGTCTGAAAGTCTTAAAGTTTAAAACAAAAATAAACAAACTAGAAGAAAATAGTAGAGATTGATAATATCTTTAGCTCGAAAAGTTTCACCGCAGACCTATTATATGATTCTGTTCCTTTACAGATTCCCTCGTTGTTATTTTTTATCTGTTTCTATGTTGTTATTTACTTCTCTTTTCTATCTCTGTATTTCCCCAGAGAGAGAGAGAGAGAGAGAGAGAGAGAGAGAGTTCTGAGACTGGACTGCATTATTCGTCTGTTGTAAAAACGCAGCAGTTAATTGCTGTAGGTGGTTTGCCTGATAAGGCTTCGTCAAACATAAGGTCTGGTGGGTTGGTCTTCATTTTTTCCGTTCCTGGCCTCATGAACAATGGAGGAGTTTTGTTACCAGAAATTTTAGAGAGAGAGAGAGAGAGAGAGAGAGAGAGAGAGAGAAAGAGAGAGAGAGAAAGAGAGAGAGAGAGAGAGAGAATACTTTCCTAGCTATGGTATGTATTTTATACCCTTCTCGTCACCTTCTATAAGTACTTTTTTATAAAAAAAATATAAATACTTTTGATATAAACAATAATGAGTAATATATATATAATCAAGTCCAGTAACTTTCAAATGCTTGTCAATTATTAACAGTTCCACAATATTGTCATTCGCGTTATGACATCATAATATCCTAATTGTATTTTTTCTTTTTTTAATCGCACCACGCAGACATTTAATTTCCTCTCGATTTCCACAAACGTTTTGGATACGTTTCCTGAACAAACGTCTGAGAAATTGGAGACGTTAAAGATATATTTGTGGCTTAATATGAAACGAGTACGTAAGTAGTTTGTCTACCAGTAACCGCCTTGTTCATAGACCTTAATAATAACGATAATATAGTGGATTTGGAAGAGAAAATCTTGTATTAAATACGTAAAACCCAAAACCAGGGGATAGTCCATCATTTCATCGAGAAGGCCACAGATTAAGTTCGTATCCCGAATTCCTCATCTCTAGATAACGACGTCCATCATCGGCAAATGGGCTATCGGGAACTTTTCCAGGTGTGACTTGAGTCTTCGATCATTTCGAGGCTCTGAGACTCTGCTCTAGAGTTGGAGCTTCACTGAGAGAGAGAGCGAGAGAGAGAGAGAGAGAGAGAAATTGTATTTGAATGGGGGACGATCGCTCGGCAGAGGGCCAGGTCGTGTTGTGGTTTCTGTCAAGGAAACAGGAGTTTTATACGACTTCTAAGGCACTGAAGGCGTTTTAAAATGTACCCGCAGGTGTGTAACATGCAGTGACTATTTTGCCCCTCCTTTAAGTAAAGTAGGAATGTGAACTTAGCATTTATTTAGGTGCAAAACAGCAGGACTCTCTGCCCCGGTTTCCTGGCCGCGAAAACCATATGCCCTCGGGCTATGCTCGAGGCGTCTCTATAGCCAACTTTAGCGAGTAGTAAGTTTGGCGACGACGCACAGTCTTTTGTGCCCAGCGAAAAACCAGACGCAGTGACTTCCGTTTTTGTCTGTGTCCCTCCAGAATGAATGGCGCGCCAAGGTTGAAAAAGAATGAATACCATAGGTATTAGATACTTAGTGGGTGCAATTTATGAAGACGACATTCCTTTAATTCTTGATACTTTACGTATACAGGACGATGAAATTGAGGGCATTGCAGAATTGGGGAAAACTAGGTTAATTGTTAAATTAAGCTCAAGCGAGAAATATGAAAACATTTGTGAAGATTTCGGTGGCAAAGAAACCAGTGTAGAGACGACACCTAAAATCCGAGTTGAGGATTTGTCAACTTACAGGTCGTACGTAACAGTGCGAATGTGCCTTTTGAAAAGACTGACTTTATGCTGAATGATATTCTTTCCAGATACGGAACATGGGTTATGTGAAGAAGAACACTCAAAGTCAGGGAAGATACAAAGGTATTGATAATGGTGTCAGAACAGTTTCGATGGATATTAATCGACAGATTCCTTCCTTCTTATATGTTGAATGTGCCAAGGTTTATATCTATATATACTATAAAGGGCAGACTAAAACTTGTAGACTTTGTGGGCAAACCAGCCATTTTGCTAATGAATGTGAAGTTGGAATTACACAAAGACTAAATATCATTAGTGAAGCAGACTTCCCTCATTTATCAGGCAATCAAAAAAAAACAAGGAAATGAAATGCCAGTAAGCCACCAGGACCCAGTAGACGTTCGAACTTGTGAAGGGATGGCCCAAAGCACTTCTATAATTGACCGTCCTGTCGAAGTCGAAAGTAACCCAGTATCCAACGGCCAACCAGACTTGCAAACGGAATCCGAAACGCTGATGGAGGCTTGCCATTTGATTGACCTGCGAGATGACATTGACATTACTCCAACTGTATCTGAAGAAAACAGTTTGGCCCCTATAAATGGGACCTTAGAGCATAATGTTGGGACAGACGTATTGAATGCAAGTGGCTTAATCGTACAACGAATTACTGAAACTGATGCAGTACCTCTTGCTGCAACCTACGGAACAATATCCGAGGAGACGAACGTTTGTTCACCCGACAGTAATCCTGTTGAAGCTTCACCTAGTGAGAATGACATGAGATCTTGTGACGTCATGGAAGAATCAAGGAATTTTGAAGGCAACGTTGACGAAGGCAGAAGTAACACCGACACAGCGCATCCTATGAGTCAAAATTTATTTAGCTCAATCATCCCCTCCAGAAGTCAAGATGAAATACAAAATCCAACAGGTGATATAATGTTACCACCCTTTAATAGTTCCAATTATTATAAAGGTGCTAATGACACGATGTCAGAACAAGAAAGTTGTTGCTCAATAGAAAATGAAATACCAGCAGGTCAAAAATGTAATAATGATAATGAAACCACAGTAACCGATGAGTCGGACTGTAATTCAAGCATTGTAGAAAACATGAAAGTAAACAAAGAGCGAAAGCAACGTAAAAATGCAACAAAAAGAGTAAAAGAAAATCTCATAATAACTAACATTCATTAGGATAGCCACCCTTAATATTAACGGCATTAATGATAGAATGAAACAAGAGATGCTACACTCATTTAACACCTTCAACAAAA
This sequence comes from Macrobrachium nipponense, assembly GCF_015104395.2. NCBI lineage: Eukaryota > Metazoa > Arthropoda > Malacostraca > Decapoda > Palaemonidae > Macrobrachium > Macrobrachium nipponense. The sequence goes on along the minus strand of NC_061095.1, from coordinate 56,904,022 downwards.
TAGACATTCTTTTAGTCCAAGAACACAATGTTAAGGATAATAAAGATAGAGTTTTTGTCATACAGGTATAATGTAATTTTCAATCCAGCCATTTGTCTTAAAGGTGGAACCCGTATTCTCATCAAGAAGACTTTAGATTTTGTAATTAAGCATGTTGAAAGAAGTGGAGATTCTAGAATATGTTCTGTACTTGGTGCTTTATGCTCCTTTAGGTCATAATCATACAAGGGAACGGGAAGAGCTCTTTGACAAGGAATTGCCCTACTACTTACGGTATGATAATAGACATACTATTATGGGAGGTGATTGGAACTGTGTTTTGAGTCCTAGAGACAATTCTAATAATAGTGAATCAAACGTGTCAAAATCACTACTCAGATTAATTAGGACTCTTAGGTTTAATGTTGTATGGATTTTGCATAACAGGGAACACCCCAGTATACTTATGTACGCACAAACTACGGTTCGCGCATTGATAGATTGTACTGTCAGACGCTCAAAGACAATGTAATTTCAAGCGAAATGCTACCTGTGTCATTTTCTGATCATTCCGCTGTCCTTTGCAAAATTAAGATTAATCCAAACATTAGTATTGGGAACTCATTTTGGAAACTTAATACTAGTTTACTAAAAGACGAGGAAATTAAAGAAAAGTTTAGGAGGTTGTGGACATTCTTGAAAACACTTAAAAGGGATTTCTATCATATCGGTAATTGGTGGAATGATTTGGTGAAACCAGAAATAAAACAATTTTTCGTCAGGGAAGGTAAAAGGATTAGCAGGCAGAAGTTTGGGGTCATCAGTTATTTCGAGGCAAAACTAAGGAAACAATACATGAAACTTAATGTGTCAGGAAACTCAGATTATGCAGATATTACTATTCTCAAAGACAGAATAAACAATCTAAAATCTCAGATTTTAGAAGGGGTTAAAGTACGATTGAGAATTCAAGACAGGATTGAAGGGGAAAAAGCCTACTCTTACCTTCTCGGACAGCAAAGAACAATAAATAGTAAAACGGTTATGACAGAAATAGTCGCAGAACGAAACATAATTAAGAATCTTGATGAAGGTACTGTTCTTACAAATAGCCAGGCCATTGAACACTGTGTGTTCAGGTATTACCAAAATTTTTGCCGGAAAAACATTTGTGATTTGTGCCTATGCAAAACTTCTTTATGCAGTTTGTAGAGAAAAAATTGACTGATTCTGATAAGGATATATTTCATAAGAATATATCTCTCAGAGAGATACGTGATGTTATTCGTTCCATTGCTAACAATAAATGTCCTGGTATAGATGGCATCCCAATAGAATTTTATGTATTGGGTATTTGGGAAGATATTAAGGATGAACTAAAGCTGTTGCTTGAAAATATTATGGAAATGAAAACTCTCTCCAAGAGTCAGGGTATTGCATTGGTCACTCTCATATCGAAAGGCACCGATGAAAGTGCTTTGGCTAATTGGAGACCAATTTCATTGTTGTGCTGTGACTATAAGATACTTGCTAAGATAATGGCGAAAAGAATGCAAACTGTTATCTTTAACCTTATCAGTCCCGAAAAATTTTGTGTTCCTGGAAGATCCATAAATACATGCAATACTTTAATTAGAGATATTGTGTATTATTGTAGTGAGAAAAAAGTTCAAGGTGCTATTTTAAATTGCAAATGTAATAATATGTCTAAAAGGAGTTTTGAAGCTATTTTGTAATTTTGTTCACAGCAATTTCATTAGAATGATGTATTTTGATTTCCCAGAGTCATCGAGGAAACAAAGGAACACTGCAACTTTAATTTTGTCAAGTTACATTGTAAATATATGGTTGTTCAAAGAAAAGAATGTGCCTAAACCTTTGATTATAAATAGAATAAAAGCTTCGATTATAAAAAACCAGAGAGATATCAAGGCCATTTTGAAAGAGAAATTGTTAAAATATTTCACAAAGAATTTTTGTAACATTAAACACAATGTATTGAGATGAAAATGTATGTAGTTCTGGATTAATTGTAATGTTTTGTAAATAATTTATTGAATAAAAACTTAAAAAAAAAAGAAGAAGATTATTTGTCAAATGCCTTGATAATAAATCTCTCTCTCTCTCTCTCTCTCCCTCTCTCTCTCTCTCCCTCTGATAGGAGGGAGAAAAACCCTAACAACAGGCCAGTAATTAACCCCAAAATCCAACGGAACAACTTTGCTTGAATATTCACCTCACTTCTCAACAGGAAGTGATTCTAACGACAAAATTAACGGGAACTTTATTTCGCGATTCTAGGGAGCGAGTAATCCTAATGATAAAATTATCGGGAACTTTTTTAGAGATTCTGGAGAATGAGTAGTTGTGACGAATAAAACCTTAGCTGGAATTTGTTTTATATTTATATTTCGACTTTAGGAGATTAAGTATTCTAAAGATAAAATTAGCCGGAATCCTTTATTTGTCCAGCGTTTCTGGGGAGAAAGTAATTGTAAACGATAAAATTAGCGGGAACGTATTTTCACGTTCATGGGGAGCGTGTAATCTTAACAAGAAGCTAACACATTGGAGAGTTCTTAAAATATAAACTGTAATAAATTCTATCTTTTCAGATGTATTGTATTGTATATGAAATAAAAGTATGGCTTTCTGAGCACTAATAATACTATAATGGGAAGACGAAAAAAAAAAAAAAAATAATAAATAATCGCCAAAAATAAAATATGCAAATTCATGATCTTAGTAAGACTTCAGTTTGACATATTAGGAAAATATTTCTTGTTAAAATCGACCTGCAGTTTGAGAAGCAAAATCTGGAGTATGACAGAATGTGCTTTACATTAATGCTCTTTTGACTACAACTTTTTCCCCTTAGATTAGATGACAACAGTTCTGTGACATTTGGATACACTGAGCGCGCCCCAGAGAGAGAGAGAGAGAGTGTATATCTTCATGTTCACAGAGAAAGAAAATCCAATAAGAATGGAAGGGCAAGAGGGACCTGGAAGCAAAAAAAAACTTTATGATATAGTTATCTACAGTTTTTATCCCGTTAGTGCTATGTTTATGGTTACAAACCTCTCTCTCTCTCTCTCTCTCTCTCTCTCTCTCTCTCTCTCATTAAAAGCAACACTGGAAAAAAGTGTTACTTTTAGAGACATTATCTTAGTGGTAATAAAACCAAGGCAATTTATTCCCTATAAAATGGACGCGCTCTCTCTCTCCGTTCCAGAAATTAAGGATTTAATTTTTCCAATAAACATACATATGTGTGTGTGTGTGTGTGTGTGTGTAAAGCTGCAATGAAATGAATATACTGGTCAATTGCCATTTAAAATCATCTGCTTGTTCAGGGAATAGTTTCAACAGGAATTGGAATGGGGGAATATCTTTTATCATCTCTATTATTTTGTAGGAAAAAAGCTTTTATAAATTAATAAATTAAAAACTTTACATAAAAAAGTGTAGGTAAAGACAATGCTACAAGTGAGAAACCTTTATGACTTTTGTAAGTGTTATAATTATATATCAGAAAAAAGATTTTATAAAAAAAAAAAACTGCAGACAATACTTAACATGATAAATTGCTTGAGCAAAGGCAAAGCTCCAACCGAGAATCAATTTCAAATTTTGGAAATGTTTTTTTATAAGTGCAAAATTATTTTATAATAAAAAAAGTGGAAACAAAACTTGACTCGAAAAAATACTTCAGCGAAAATAAAGGCACAACTGAGAACCAATTACGCAACAATACAGCGAATGTGGTTTTAAAGGTCTCATCCAGAATCAATACCATTTTGGGCTTCCCATTCCGCGCATGCGCCCTGACGTCATCAAAATTCCCCTAAACAGGTATGACCCTTCCTCGGGGAATTATAATTCCCTATTCCCATTCAATTCCGACTAAGAGGGAACGAGGGAACATGAATACCATTGGCTGGGTTATTAAGGAGTTCCATTCCAATGGAATATTTGGGAAAAATGGGACACAAGAGGTTCATAAAAGGTTATATAGAAAATAAATGCTCCGTTTGTTCTGAGGTCATATGAGGGTCGTCTGGTTCTCGGATGTATTCTACCTCATTTCGTCTGGAGTGAGAGTCTCGTCTGATGGCTGCGTTCACGTTGGCTTGATTTAATAATATATATATATATATATATATATATATATATTATATATATATATATATATATATATATATATATATATATATAAACTGCAACGAGACTTCTTCATGATATACAACATTCTTTTGCTTATGTTAAATTTATTATATTTTCGTTTTTATTTTTATTATTATTGTAATTATTACTTAGAACCTTTCATTCTTATAATATCTTATTCCCGTTATTCCTCCGAAGCAAATTCACGGGAGCCAAATCCTGTCCCAAGTAACAACAAACGTTTACAGCCAGAACGTTTGAGAAAAACGAATCTCATCTCTCTCTCTCATCAATCAGAAACGTTACGAACGTTCCGTCAGTCTCCTCTCCTCTTAGCATGAATCGTTGTCTCTCATCACAACAACATTTCCTCGGACGGAATTACAGTCCTTAAACCCTGTTATCACAACCCAGACCTCGAAGCAGCTACAATAGAGACACTACTCAGGCATCTGTTATGCTTTGTGGGCTCATTTGCTAAGGATAGCTAGAGAAGCTAAGGTGAGCAGGGCGAGTGAATTGTGACCTCCCTTGAAACGATAAGGCCTTGGGAAATGCTATAGGTATCTTACTGCTACTGTGAAGGATTTCTAAGGTTGGGTGGTTGGTCGTATGCCTGAGCTTGGGTTTTTATCTCTATATTGATTAATTTAATTATTCTTTATTTATTTTATTTTAATGAGTGATTTCTTCTTTCTACATTTCCCTTTACCTTCTGTTACTTCTTTCTAATCGACACTGCACTGTTATTTGGAAGGTGGAATTTTAAGTTATTGGTTCCTTTAATGGTCTTGTTTCCTGTGAATAGGGTTTATCTTCTGAATAATAATAATAATAATAATAATAATAATAATAATAATAATAATATAATAATAATAAAAGACAAAAGCAAGAAGAAAGTATCACTCATGGATGTCGCAATATTATTGGGACACCAGAGTAGATGTGAAAGAGAGAGAAAAATATCGATAAGTATCGAGGCCTGAAAAATAGAAATAAGAAGGATATGGGATATGCCAATTGCGTTTGTGTGTGCGTGCTTGTGTGCATGTTTGTGTGTGGGCGTGTTTGTGTTGTGTCTGTGTGTGCATGCTTCTGTGCATGTTTATGTGTGCGTTTTTGTGTGTGGCCGTGTTTATGGGCATGTTCATGCGTGTTTGTGTGTACATGTTTATGTGTGTCCGTGTATGTGTGCATGTTTTTGTGTGTGTTTGTGTGCATATTTGTGAGTGCATGTTTGTATATATTTGTGAGTGCATGTTTGTATGCGTGTCTGTGTACGTCTGTGTGTACTCGTTTTCCTGTGTATTAATGTCTGTTTGTTTGTGTGTGTTTATTTTTCAGTGTCTCCCGTTAGAGGCGGAAGAGAGGTCACTCTGGGTCCCAACCACAAAGTCGGTCATCTTGCATAATTTTTTTTCCTATCTGGCAACAACGACATAACAACAAAAGCAGGGTCATTCCACGAGATAAGCTTCTTGCTTTTATGTCTAAAAAGGTAAATGGGCACACAAGTGATAACGCCTAATGACGTCTTCTCATGAGGAGAATTTCTCCCTTTTTGTGAAAAATTCTGATAATTCCCGACTTTACCATTTACCGATTAAAGTTGATAAAAACAATCTACTTCTCTGTTAACCTGTGATACATTCACGTAACCTAATGCAGAATTAGGTATACAGAAACACATACACACACTAAAATATTACACAAGTTCTCTGTTTCGCCCCAGGAATAAAAAACAAATAAAATAACTGAAACTCGAGCCATAGACCCTTCACAGGAATCTTGACTCTCCTGTATAGTTCACCCAAACATCAACATCAAATCTCTTTTTGAGCAATAGAAGCGGAACAGAAACTCGATACTTGTAGCTGGAGCGTTTGTACACAGACGAACTTCTACGGAATTAGACGATACAACTGAAACTTCTAATTCTTGTTCAGTTGCCTCAAACTTCCTTTCCTTCGAATGGAAGCTCATTTTGTAAGTAAACATTCATCGCTTCTGAGGCGATTTTACCTAATAAAAAAGAAAAAGAAAAAACTGGGACACGAAAGTTGAAACTAACATTTTGTTTATCTAAGAAGCCGGTTTCTGCTGCGTCTAGTTGGAGAGGCTGTAGTATTTCATTCTTGATAGAATACATATATTTTTTCCATATGATTTGGGGTTTTACTTATTCTGAAGGGGAAAAATTCTGATGTATTTGATTTCAGTCATATTCCCCCCACCACCCCATCGGTTTTTTTATTGTTGTTTGAATCGGGACCGGTAAAAAAAAGTAAAAGAAAGAAAGAAAAAAAATAGAGAGAAGTGGCCTCTTTTCTGAAGCCTTAACATCAGCCTACTTTGGAGGCTCCTCATCAAAGCCTCATCCTTAGACTTAACCTAAAGGGAGTTGGAGTGGTTGGACAGCCAGATAAAGGGATCCACAAATTAAAGGAAATGAAGTCTATAGATCTGATGGTGGAGCTAAAATAAAGAAAATCTCAGTTACCCAAAGAAGTAATAGTTAGAGGCGTTGGACAGCAAGGCTAAAGAAAGGAACAGGGAATGGAGCAAGTAAAAGGCTAATAAGTTGACGCAAAAGCTAGGGGCCGAAGGGACGCTAAAAACATCCCATAATAATGCCTACAGTGCCCAACGTGAGGTGCACTAACGGCACTAAAGCTCTCTTATACCTATACATACACACAATCTCCTGTTTCAGACGGAGATCGAACAGAAGCGGAGACGAGTCTCGGATACAAACGACTTTTTAAGTCACTGAGGTTCTTGGCTCTTGCAAGATTCCGCTGCTCTTTTTTTTAAGACTGTAGGTTTAAAGGTCTGGAAGATAGAAAGTCTAAAAGCCTGGCGATCTGGAAGTCTAAAAGTCTGAAGTCTAGCTGTCGAAAGTCTGTAAGTCTATAATCTGAAAATCTATAAGTAGTGAGTGTAGAAGTCTAAAAGTATAGAAGTCTAAAATTCTAGAAATTTAAAAGTTTGGAAGTCTGAAAGTCTAGATATCTGAAAGTTTATAAGTATAAAAGCCTAGAAATCTGGAAGTCTATAAGTCTGAAAGTCTAGAAATCTGAATGTCTAGGAACCTAAAAGACTAGAAGTCTGAAACCCTAGAAATCTGGGAGTCTAAAAGTCTGGAAGTCTATAAGTCTAGAAATCTGACAGTCTAGCGTTCTGAATTCGGAAGACCTGAAAGTCTAAAAGTTTGAAAGTCTAAAAATGTAGAATTCTGTTGTAGGAGGCTTAATCCACATTCCATTGGCCTGAACCCCTTAGTGTTAAGGTAAGCTGCATCGTCATATTCCTGAAAAGATTCCCATTCCAGAATCTAATTCCAGTTCCCAAAATGGCCTCCGGATATGGACCAATTAGAGGAAACCATCTAGACGCTTTATTCCTCTCGTGTTACTGGAACCAGTTATCTCGTCGGATTTGCAAAGAGGGACAGTTCTTTAGTTTCCTGGATTCTCTCTCTCTCTCTCTCTCTCTCTCTCTCTCTCTCTCTCTCTCTCTCTCTACAAAATTACAACGGACCATAAATCACTCGACACGGAAACGTACACTTCCTCGAATGACCATAAATATGACGATTCCCCTTTTCAATTAGTACAAGAATTTATGGGACGAGCTTTCAGTTTCGGTGAATAATTATTCATCCCCGTCATTCATTCCTCTTCATTTAACCCCCTTCCGGGTTCAGTCTGTTGTACAATTTGTCACACGTAACATTTCTCGTTTATTTGTGTGTGGGAAAAGTTTGTTGAATTCATGAATGCTTCTAAAGTCAGAGTGGATTTGAGAGGGTCCTTGCTATAAACTATTCAAAGGAGGTAGACAGATTAAAATTATATATATATATATATATATATATATATATATATATATATATATATATATATATATATATATATATATATATATATATATATATATATATATTCTTCGTTCGCGTTATTATGAATAAAAATGAACAAAATCTTTCTAAAAAATAATACAAGAAAACGTTCTAAACTTCCCAAGATCGTGTAATCTCAGCATTTGCTGAGAAAAAAATCCTTCTACGACTCAGAACTTAGAATAGGAAACTTTTTTTCTGTCCTACTATACGATACCTCTAACTCTTACCCTCTTCAACTCTCTCTCTCTCTCTCTCTCTCTCGTCTCTCTCTCTCTCTCTCTCTCTCTCTCCTGTCAGTCATTCTTCTGTGTGTAATTCGAGATTCCAGAGTCTAAAAATGCTTTTGACTCCCTTCATGACTGCTGACTCTTCTTTGTTTTCAGTTTTATCGTTTGCTATTGAGAAAGTTATTTCATTATTGTTCTTTATATAATATATATATATATATATATATATATATATATATATATATATATATATATATATATATACATATATATATATAATATATATATATATATATATATATATATATATATGAGTGTGTGCGTGTGTGTGTTTATCAGAATGTTAACTTTTGTAGAAATCTAGATTGAAAACAAACATCTCCCGAGCAATCCCGACATCTCATTAAAGTTGTAAGAACTTCCATAAGGCATCTCTGATGGAAGTTCGAGCCCGCCTTAAGCCTGGAACTTCTCTCTCTCTCTCTCTCTCTCTCTCTCTCTCTCGGTCTCTCTCTCTCTCTCTCTCTCTCATTTAACCGCTCGGATTGGGGCGGGACGAACTCTTTTCTGATCGGCAAAGTGAGATAATGTCACTCTGTTTAAATTACTTGCGTTTTTTTCTTCTCAGTTCGTCAATATCTATTGCAAAAATGTGATTACAAGTCTTGAAAATATGCACTGATAATAAATAATAAATAATACATGGATAATAAATATATAGTTAGATAGATTAATATAGATGAATTAATTGTACATTTCTGTCATTCTATTTCCTTTTTTACTGTTCTTCTCAATTTCGAGAAATGTTCAACTCTCCATTTTTCTTCTTCTCCTCCCCATGTCACTCTTTCATCGCTTTTTTTCTTCCTCGTCTCCTATCTACCCCTCATTTCCTTCCCCTTCCTCCTTCTCTTCTATTCTTCCCGTTCTCGCTCTCTGATCTTCTCATTCTTTATTCCTTGCGCTAATTATACGACTTGTTAACGTCCTTCCTAACTCTCTCTCTCTCTCTCTCTCTCTCTCTCTCTCTCTCTCCTGCTCATCTGCTTCGTTGGGGTCGAAACTTCCGACGACCATCTTCGCCAAATCAACTCTCGGTCCGCTTTAAATTGGCGGGAGTCTGTGACCGCAGGCGGTTCCTCGATCTTCAAGTGGGAAGGAACGGTGACCGGTAATCAAGTCAGAGGTAAATATTCACAATATCTCTTGAGGGTCTTCATCTTTATGATACTGACAGTCTTTTGTTTATGTTTCTACGGTCATCCCCCCCAAAGGGCTTGTACTAAACACGCCTCTGCAAAGGTGGATACAAGGATCCAAATATCGGGTTGGAATTGACCCTTGGTCTCTCTCTCTAGGAAACATTAATGGGACTTTTTTACCTGTGACATTTTTACCTGGATTCGAAGGAACACCCCCAAGAACACTTCCAGTTGGGAATGAAAGTTGTACAAGACTTACATTGGGAATCAAAGACCACAGGAAGACTGGTCTAGATGAATAAAAGATGCTTAAAAGACTTCAGTTGAAATGAAAGACCTCAAGACGATATTTTTCTGACGGGGAATAAAAGACTCCTGGAAGATTTCATGAAGACTAACCAGTATAAATATGACACCTGGGAGACTTCAGCTGGAAATGAAAGTACACAAAACGACCAATCAATTGATAATAAAAGTCACCCAGAAGACTCCCAACCGGGAATAAAAGTCTCACACTGGACAGCGTGATTCTTTGCCCTCTCTTCCAGCCCGGGGACCGACCAGCCTCTTTTATCAAAAACCCGCACAAAGGTTTGGTCAGTTTAATTACCAAAGTCTACGGTCTAGAAGAGTATGCAACGTCCCAAGTCTGAAAGCCGGGAAGCCTGGAAATCTAAAAGGCTAAAAGTCTGGAAGATAGGAAGCTTGGAAGTATAAAAGTCTTGAAACCTGGAAGTCTCGAAATCTGAAAGTCTAAAAGTTTGGAAGCCTGGAAATTCAAAAGTACAATAGTCTGGAAGACTGGAAATTCTAAAGTCCAATAGTCTGGAAGCCTGGAAGTCTCAAAATCAGAAAGTCTGGAAGCCTGGAAGTCTGGGAACCTGGAAGTCTTGAAGTCTGAAAGTCTGGGAACCTGGAAGTATGTAGCCTGTGACATCAGCATCCCTGGCATACATATACAATTTCCTGTTAATATAAATCAATAGAATTAATAAAACGCAATTTATAGTTAACCAGGATTAACCAACCTTTGACAGACAGACAGACAGGCAAACAAAGTATCATATGAGTGCCTCGCATAAATGATCTCCCGATCAGACGAGGTCACCAGAGGCTGTTCTAGATTTTGGGGAACAGATCGTATCTTCCTTTCCACTTCGTCTGGTTCGAGGCTCGGGGTGGTGGAGAGAGAGAGAGAGAGAGAGAGAGAGAGAGAGAGAGAGAGAGAGAGAGAGAAATATGGTGCTTGGATTATATATCGTTCATTTACGAAAATATGAAAGATGTAAATATATGTAATAATGAAAGTACAAAAAAAAGTTAAACTACACCAGCTTAAAAAAGATTAAAAGATTTTTTTTTAAATTTAAAAAGAGGGCAATATTGCAGTGGATCCCTACAACATGCACATAAAGTCTTCCCAAGAAAGTCGTCCAAAGAAGGCCAAGCATTGACAAGCACTGATTTTTTCCCCTTTTTAAGTTTTCATGAATATCATGTAAGAGAGCCACCGCTGAATTAGTGAGGCCTCGTAGTCGATCAACACAGGCCGGGAATCCGTGAGTGGAGTTTTGGAATTCTGGAATGTTATCATTTTAGACTTAGAAAAATATTTATCACAGAAAGTGAAGATATTTCGAATATTCCGATAGTCTCACACTTTGGACACGTCCTGCCTGTAGACTCACAGGAAAGTAATACGATATACACTTACACACACACACACACACTTACACACACAAACACACAATATAAAATATAAGTAGAAAATAAACGCAGAAACGAAAAAAGACAAAATATCTACCGAGGCTGATATTGGGTTCGTGAGGTCCAGCGCTTCTTTCCCTCTATGTGGGGCCGATGGACACATTCCCGGGATCAGAGTTGAAAGTTGCATCATTTTCAAAAAGAGAAAAAAAAACTTTGTAATGGACTTTACTTTCCTCTTCCATCCAGGTTGATTCGAGGCAAAGTTGAGTCCATAACTATCGTGAAAAGTCGTTTCCTGTTTTTCTAGTTGTTAATGTATCTGAAACTGTAAGATCCTTTTTAACGTGGAATGTTTATCTGAATATCTTCTCCACAGATACCTGCATTTGACTCCGCAGTATTCTAAGCATAGGTTTTGTTTCACTTTTAGACTTTATTCACTTTTCTCCCTATGAAATCAGATACGTCCCACACTTTCTTTTTATTCATTACTTTAAAACCAACAAAAATCAAGTTATGTTGCTGTAGTTATTTTCATTATATGCGTTTCTTAATTTCCTTTTCCGTCCTGCCTGCTCTCCAAGCTGGGACAACAACAACAACAACAGCAACAATAATAATAATAATAATAATAATAATAATAATAATAATAATAATAATAATAATAATAATAATAATAATAATAATAATAAAATCGAGCTAACTGGCAGTATGACAAATAACATTTCATGAATTTCCAGCGTTACCCATGAATGAAAGAACTTTTACATATATCTACCATATGATATAACGAAAAAGCCTACTTCATAACCATTCAATATCCACCAACATCAACATAGAAACTCAAACCACACAACCAAGAGCAGGAGGCAGCGAAATCAGACACAGCATAACCTAAACGAACTCGAAGTCAACAAGAAATTCTATTGCCTTTCCTTCGCTTCTTCAGACCACAATAATTGTTGTTGCTTCAAAGTTTCCAGCTCCGAAAGAGTCAAGCGGAGGAAGAGAGCGGAAACGATCAACAAACCTCACTTGGGACAAGAATTACTTTTCTATTCTTTCACCAGGTATGAATTTGGTCAGTTTCTCTTGTGATAAAAAGTGGGTTTGACTTGCGTTGTATAGCCTGATTGTTCTAATTGGAAGGTGTCATTATGCACAGCTGTTGGCCCTTGTATTGAAATGCATGACGCAAATATTGTTAGAAAAGAATATAGGTCTGGTCCTTTTTGGCTTCGAGTTTGAAAATGAATACTTTGCTGTGCCTCAGTAATGAGTTTCTCTTTATGTATGTATGTATGTATGTATGTATGTATATATATATATATATATATTATATATATATATATATATATATATATATAATATATATATATATATGTGTGTGTGTGTGTGTGTGTGTGTGTGCGTTCGTGTGCGTGCGTGTGCGTGAGTGTATAATTTATATTTTCACATTTTTATCCACTTTTTTTGTAGCCCCTGTAAGTCCATTCTGTTGCAAGGAATTCAAAATACACAGATATATTCACGATAAATCAGCGTGAGCGAAAAACCCTAATTAACACCCTTTCAATAAAAAATAAAAGAAAAAATCAAATTCATATAAATTCATGTTTTAGCTGTTGTGCTGTGCAAGAACGTCCTTTTGCATTACACAGCAATCAAACTGCAGTACACAGTAATTTTGCAATAAGAACTGAAAGAAGAAAGCCTACATCTCCGATGTGAATATTAAGGTAAATATTTTTTGGATGAAATATAATGATATGAAAACCAAGGAATATACATAACTTCTCCAGAGGTGATTTTGCTACAAGAAAAAGTCAATCTCTGCAATGAGGGCAAAACATCATTATTACATAATTTTTATGAAAAATATTTTTTCCCTTTTGATTACAACTGGGTCGTCTTGTGTTTTGTGTTCAGGATATACAGGAGGCGGAGGCTCTGTAGCTGTCATCCTCTGTATATTGCAATTTAATACTTGTAAATGGAATCGAGATTGGTAGACAACACCTGGGTCTTGTGGTTCAGTTATCCTCTATAGTTTATTGTAATCTGATAGTTTATTCTGTACAAGGGCGCAGACGCAGATAATAATAATAATAATAATAATAATAATAATAATAAATAATATAATAATAAATAAATAATAATAATATAATAATAATAATATTTAAGAAGGTGACCCTCTGGTAAACATGATCCATTAAAGATCCTGACTGCATCAGCGGAGTTTATTTGAAATTAAGGTTCTGTTTTTCATATTAATTTTTTTCTCAGGGGAAAGATCACTTAATTAATAATACAAGCAGTGTACTTTATCAATTATTGGGTCATTCATATTCTCGTATCATTATTCACGTATTTATTTTCGTTCATCGTTAAAAATAACAATTTGCATATCATTAATATCGTCTTCCTAAATCTGAAGGTTTCCGGTCGCTAGCATTTGGAACATGAAGGAAACCCATCAAGTATTAAAAAGGAGATGTTTACTTCCCAGGGTCATCAATAAACCTTTTTTGCTCAAACTTCAAAGTTTGCCTCTCTCTCTCGCTCCCTCCCCAGGTAAACTGAACCTCGTTGGTACAGGGAATTATTCACCTATGGAATAATACAACTTTTATACAAGTCTTGTAATAATCTCTTGCTTTCGTTTGTAGCTTCGAATCCCCCTTCTCGCTAACTGGAATTTCATATCTCTTTGGATTATTTGGGTGCTTACCCTTCCCTTTCTCTTCTACTTTCTCTCGGCATTCGTCAGCCACGGAAGAAAGGCTTGTTCCTGGAAGCTTGAGGAAAATCAAATTACGAATCATGAACGAAGACACATGACGTTTCTTGTCATTATTTAATGTGTGAATTGTAACCCTTTTCTTTTTGCACTGCGAATGAATATGTATCAGTAGGTGGAGCTTATGAATGATCAACCTTTATTAAGAATCGGTTGCTCTTTCAACCAGTCTAGGATCGGGACATAAGAATTAGCATTTTCTTTCTTGGTTATCGTTCTAATTTTAAATTATTTATTAGCTATGTATGTTGTCATGTCATTTGTTAAGTCTCGATATAAAAATCACAACGTCAAATTTCGGTAAAAAAAAAAAAAAAAAAAAAAAAAAAAAAAAAAAAAAACCTGTAATTTTCCATTTCAGAAGCAACTAACTTCTGGCGCGATCATCCACGATCCATTTTTCAATTTCACGACAAAAGAGAGAAGGAAACTAATAATTAATCATCCTCGATGAAGCAAACGTCCCAAAGACCTTCTGAGGCCAAGAAGGCTCCAAGTGGAAGGAGGAGAATAATCACACATTATGAGGCCTTGAATCGTCCTCCTCCTCAGAGCATTTGAAGGTTTATGTTAATTATTATTAAAAGACTTTCCCTCTCCTCGAGCTCCCGCAGCCCCAAAGAGAGAGAGGAAACTTAATGGGTTCCTCACTCGGAGGAAAGGAGCTGAGAAAATTCTCTCCTCTGGAGTACAAAAGGGCTTTTTGTGTTTTCCCTAAATGTCAAGATTTTTCCGGGACTGGAGCGAAGTGGAATTGAATTACGATTGTTCTTTTCATAAGAAGCTTTATTAACCCTGAGAAATATATTAAACAATATTTATATTACCCCTCTCCTGAATTCACTACGATATTACTTATTACATGAAAGTGTGTTGTGTTCGCTGAATAGTTCAATGAATAGTGAAGGTTATTAAAATTTGTGATATATAGCAGGTATTACTAAGTTCATACATATATACATACATACATGCACTTAAATATCTAGACAGACATTCACCTCCACTAATCCATAATTCCTGTGTTTTAATTAAATGTCTGACAAAGAATATTTCTTCAACTTCATTAAAATATCGAGGCTTGTATATCTCCAATCACTATCCCTGATCAGATAATAAAGCTTCATATTACAAATACTTCCTCCCGGAGAGAGAGCATTATTCCTTCACCTTTGGCAGAGGAATTCATTCTTCTGTTATTAAATACCGGGAATAAGTTCTCTGTAAATTGAAAACCGATGGCATTTCTTCATAAAAATATAAATAAAAAAAAGATTGAAAAATTTCTTAGTATACAAAATGACTAAATGTGACCTGAATACCTGTGCAACCTTCGGATATGGCAAAAAAAAAATATGGTGTTACATTATGAAGAGGAACCTGATGAAAATTAGGACTGAGCAATCTACTCTCCACATACAAGAAGTTACATTCCTAGCTCTCCCAACGTTTGATCACTATGGTAAGAAAGACAGACCGTCTATTAAGCAAAGAGTAAAATAAAGATACAAGCAGAAAAGAAAGCCAAGAGGGACAACGGAAACAAAAACAGCAGAGATTTTGAAGGGACCTGACACCCCCCCACCACCCATTGGGGATTTATTCCTCCTAATGGTGTTTTTTTTCCTTATTTCTTTCATTCCTGTTTTTCTCACGAGATGAAATCACTTATTTAACAGCTCAGTTTTCTGGGAGGAATTCGTAGTGATGCTTGCTTGTATATTATATAGATATATATATATATATATATATATATATATATATATATATATATATATATATATATATCAGGAATAAGTCACCAAACAGCACGTGACAAATATGTACGTAAATAGCCACATGAAAGGTGAAGAATCAAAGACCAGGTACCAAGCGCTTTCGTGTATTGCGTACACTTCTTCGGGGTACAAAGTAAAATAAATGAATAGAAACATAAACAAGAAAATTCCACAGAACAAAGATCAAGCCGTTAACAAGCAAATTATCATTACAAATTGTCACTACTACTAATGATAATTTGCTTGTTAACGGCTTTGATCTTTGTTCTGTGAATTTTCTTGTTTATGTTTCTATTCATTTATTTTACTTTGTACCCCGAAGAAGTGTACGCAATACACGAAAGCGCTTGGTACCTGGTCTTTGATTCTTCACCTTTCATGTGGCTATTTACGTATATATATATATATATATATATATATATATATATATATATATATATCTATATATATATATATATATATATATATATATATAAGTATGTATGTATACTGAATCCGAAAGTTAGGAACGTGATAAATCAATAAATAAAGGTATATGCTACGAAGGAAAATAAACAACGGAGTATCCGCGAGATCTTTCGACGTTCAAACGTCCTTTACTAAGCAGATGAACTGACTTACATGAGGAAATGACAATACACGAAAGGTCGTATAACTGACAGATAGGGATTATAAAGAGATTAGTACCTAAAATCTGACACACCTGGAAGATGAGTAACCTTCCCAAACAAGCAAAAACATGGGTACAATTAAAAGTTTAAGACAATCTCCTCAGACACAAGGACAAGACAATTAAAGGATTATTATAGGTGACAGCTATTCAGAACTTTAGTAAACAAAAACATTCACAATACATATTCACAATAAATATTAAACATACATATACAACGAAGATATCACTAAGGCAACTAATTTTTATTTAAGTCTGTAATTATATCTTTGAGGTCATTCTTAAACATGTTACAAATACAAAGGGTCTAAATGTAACAGACCACTACTAATATTGAAATTACAATGAGAAGTAAGTTGTATTAAAGCAGATTCTAAAAGATTTCGTGATAAGACATCTTTCGACCTTGCAATTTCTGAACTACCTATCCAATTTATTCAGTGGTTGTTTTCACTTAAATGAATGAAATATTGCATTAGATGTTTTGCCCATTTTTGTGACAGAATATAATAATGCTGGCTTAATCTTACTTCTAGGCCCTTGCTCGACTGTCCGAGATAAAAAGAGGGAAAATCCATTACATGGAATTTTATATATTATGTTGTTGCTTTCTCTGGGCCATTTTTTATTAACATTCCTTTTAGTGTGTTATTATAGGAAAAAACAAGGTTGACCTTAAAGGCTTTTAGCAATGATTTAATGGTTTCAAATCCATTAAAATAAGGCAAACTGAGAATGTTCTTAGAATTTTCTTTCTCCGTGTTACTAACACTATAAAACTTTTT
Organism: Macrobrachium nipponense; assembly: GCF_015104395.2. Taxonomy (NCBI): domain Eukaryota; kingdom Metazoa; phylum Arthropoda; class Malacostraca; order Decapoda; family Palaemonidae; genus Macrobrachium; species Macrobrachium nipponense. Next base: position 56,886,803 of record NC_061095.1, on the reverse strand, counting down.
GTGGCTTTATTATAACAAATATCTAATATATGTGAAGGATAACATATATCTTTCCCTATTTTTCTTATGTATTAAATTTCTTGATCCAAATACTGTGGACTGACAATGCGCAATGCAAGTAAAAACATAGAAGAAAAAATTAATATTTTTATGTTAAGATGGTTGCCTGAATAGAAATGAACATAAGTTGTTGGTCGGTTTCCTATAAATACTAAATTTACATTGAAATGGTTCTCTATGTATCAAAACATCTAAGAAAGGGAGGCAATTGCCTTTTTCTAATTCTAGAGTAAACTTAATCGATGGTACCTGGTTATTTAATCTAGAGAGTAAATCATTTACACCAATACCAACAGGCAGAACAGTTAAAATATCATCAACATATCTATACCATTTTACAGGAATATAAATGATATTAGGTAAGTAGCATTTTTCAAAGAATTCCTTGTACAAGTTTGAGAGGAGAGGCGATAAAGGGTTGCCTATTGCCATGCCAAATATTTGTTGATAAAATTCACCACTGAATATAAACTTACAAATACTATCCCTTTTCGATATTCCAACTAATCTGATTTGTGAATATCTAACTGTCATATTGAAAATTAAATTCTTAACTTAACTTCAAAGTTCAAATTGACACAGAAAGAGAATGTGTTGGACAAATCTGATTCAAGAGGGAGAATATTGAATAAAAAATTAAAAGTGAAGCAACACCTATGCATAGAATATTGTGCAGTCAAATGCAGGATCTATATTGAAGATATTCAGATGAACTTTTCACATTGAAAGAATCGTATAGTTTCAGATACATTAACAACGATAAAAGAAAAATAAACAGGAAAGGACTTGTCATATCACATATGGGCTCACCTTTGACTCGAATCCATATGGTGGAAGAGGAAGTCAAGTCTATTACGAAGCATTAGTCTTTTTTTTTTTTTTAGATGCAACTTTTACTATGATGCCGGGAATGCATCCAGCAGCCTCACACAAAGGGAAAGAGGCGATGGACCTCTCCATCTCACTATCAGCCTCGGTGGATATTCCGTCTTTTTTTCGTTTTTGTATTTATTTCTGTATTACTATTTTGACGTATGTGTTTGTGAATGTTTGTGGATATTTGTGAGTACAAATGTGCATATTCTCACATTCATGAGAAACTAGAGACAACGTCAACATTTCTACCGTCACAGTTGTTTCTAGTCTAATCTGTTGACAGTATCAGAATCGTTTGGTCTGAGTCCATTTGTCCAAACCAGGCCTCTTATTCTTATTCTCCTGAACACTTGACCATCACTCAAGGGCCGACCTTATACAAGGGCGTGTGCTGGCATAAGGACTTCTGCCTTGACCATTGGAATGAAATGATCTCAGCATCTGAGTGACCTGAAACTTAAAATCCGTCCTCTTTGGCGGAATTGAAATCTATTTGAAATACCTCGTCAAGGGTAAATCAAACGATGTGGTCTATTTTGCTTTTAAATGAGTAATTAATATTCAATAAATCAATTAAGCATATATATGCAAATAAATAAATAAATACACACACACACACACACACACACACACACATATATATATATATATATATATATATATATATATATTATATATATATATATATATATATATATATGTATTGTGTGTGTGTGTGTGTGTGTATATACATATATATATATATATATATATATATATATATATATATATATATATATATATATATATATATATAATATATACATATATATATATATGTGTGTGTGTGTAAGGCAAACAGCGTGAAAGGAGGCAGACGCGAAACATGAAACTGCTATGCAGAACCAAAGGACGAAGAACCCGAGAGAAGAGAAGACGACCTTCAATTGTATTTCCAATCGACCTAGAAGAAATCCTTATTATCCTTTAGTCTTCTCTTTAGAATTTACGTACGGAAGAAGCGTAAATAAATTTTTTTTTTTTGTCTCACGTTCCATTCTCCTTCTCACTTGGTGATAAAGATGAGTTACTTAGTTTTGATGATTCCTTTGTGTGGAAGCAAACAAAGGTGGAAGATGGTTTCTTCAGTTCTCACCCTCAATTGAACATGAAAATAATCGCAAAGATACTTTCAGGTAAATCTCATTTCCTCTTTGAAGATGAAATGCAATGGAAGGAATTTCATAACAGTGATGAAATGTATAAAATCATTTCTCTAAATGACACCAACACAAGCAATTTCTGTCCAGAAATATAAATGATCCAGACGGCCTTATGCCAGCAACATGTTCCTTACCCTATGGAGACCCTTTATATATAAGACTCGTCCTAACCAAGAACGACCAGATAATGGACTATAACTACATTAACATCTTCGTAGCAGGAGCATAAAAGGTCGAACTCTCAGAGATATACGATAGAATTATCAGCCTTACGAACATTACTTCCAGTTCCATAGGTCCTTTATTCCTCAAACCGTTGGACTGTGGAACAGCCTCTCTACTGAGGAAGTCGTGCAATTGGAATTTCTTCTTCAGAAGTTCAAGCGAAGGTGCAATGCATTCCAAACCTAATACTATTCTCCTAGCTTTTTAATACATTTTTATGTATTTATTAATTAATATATTTATTTTCTATTTTCTTAATAAGAGGGGTCTCTTCTTCCCAATGAACACCATAACCATAATATTCTTCGGAAGCCTCTTGAATTTCAAGTCACTGGCCCCTGCGGTGGGCTTGTTCCATATGAATAGGGTTCATCTTCTGACTACTACTACTACTACTACTACTACTACTACTACTACTACTACTACTATAATAATAATAATAATAATAATAATAATAATAATAATAATAATAATAATAACAATTCTTGTCGAAAGAATTGTCTTACGTGAAACGTAAGACAAGCGTGCTTTGGTGCTTGCGTGCTTAGAGCGCAGGCAATTCGAATTAGCAAGACAAATATCTTTACATGCTTGCATGAGCTTCTCTCCTTTGTTCCCGTTCCACAAAAGGGAATGGAGGAGCAGAGAGAGTTCCAATGGTTCTCTCTTGCGGAACAACGGAACGGGACAAACGAGGCCTCATTCATCTACTTGACCGACTGTTCGCGTGAACGCTTTGCTCTGAATTGAATTAAACAACAAACTCTCCTATTAATTATTTAATATTTCAAATGTCATCACAATAACAGACTGCTTGCATGATTAAGCTGATCTAATCTGCCACATAAATGATCAAGATTCCATATCATACCAATCAAAGAGAATAAACATCAATTATAAACCCGATTTACATCACCGAGATTTTGGAAATGTGACGCTAAGTAATTAGAACGAAATGACGATTCCCAGAGACTGATATTGAAAGGACTCATTCATTAAATAGTCAAAAATAACAAAAAAATTTAATTATAATCCAAAGCTTCGCGATTCCAGAGAAGCGATGTCATGTCTTCAGTAACCCAAAGTCAAGTTCAAGGATCTGAAATCGAACAAGTTTCAATCCTAATAATTACGATTTTGATGGAGTAATGGAAATGTCCTCAGTCACCCGAAATGAATGTAACAGATTTGGATATGTACCGTCATGAAACTGAGTAGAAATAATAATAATAATAATAATAATAATAATAATAATAATAATAATAATAATAATAATAATGAAGCCCATTAATACAATAAGGAGGTTTAGGAGGAACGGATCTCTCTCTCTCTCTCTCTCCTTTTGTCATTAACTCGATTGGACTTAAGGATCGTTCAAGTCAGTAGCGCCAGGAAATTGCATTACCGAGGTGGGAAAGAGAGGAAGAAAGGAATTGCAAAGCTTTCTCAGTTCCTCACCAGAGGGCGTTGTGATCAGCATCATGGTCTCTCTTCTCTCTCTCTCTCTCTCTCTCTCTCTCTCTCTCTCATCACCATGGACATGGAATGCCTTAAAGTACCCAAAATAAAAAAACGGCTGTTCTGAACCCGTGAAATAAAAGGTTACAGAAGTTAGGGAACACAGAACCGAGATTAGAGTTCCAAATCCTTGTACCGTGAAGGTACACAATTATATATACATAATATGAATGATATATATATATATATATATTATATATATATATATATATATATATATTATATATATATATATATATATATAATATATAGTCACTCATTTCCATGAGGTCCAGTACTGACGAACCTACACAGTACAAGGATTTGGAACTGGAATAAAAATTCACGCCTTTAAACAATTCCTAACTAACCTCTATTAATATTCCAACATCTCATTTCTTCAACAATAAAGACCAAATCACATCATTAAATGTCTGATGATGATAATGATAAAGATTTATTTAAGGTTCCATCATAGCATTCTCTATGTGACCTTCTGCCATCCCCTTAGGACTGAAGAAAAACGTCTCCTTAGTTCCGTTGACATTCTCTCGGTTCATCGTCACTTTGTAAACAAACAAACAAAAAGGCTTCGTGATAAACACTTAACATTCCCTCTTCGCATTTCGTGTCGAATAAACTCCCCCGATGTTGTTTTGGTGTCCAAATATATTTCTCGAGCTCCGAGAATGCTTAATCTAGCAAAAGCGATTAATATTCATAGGAATTAGGACCCTTTTACCGGTGTTAATTAGATTCAATTAATAGGATTAGCTGAAAATTATTATTTTTTGACTGGAACGCCAAATGAACGATGCCGTTTTATGGAAATGAATATAATAAGCTTGAGAATAAATACTATTTGTGTATTTATGAAGAATATATTTCTCATTTTCTTCTAGGAATTCACTTTCATGCGGGTCTTTGAAGGAACAAGTATTCTTAAGTGGTTATGTATTACAGAAACCAGCATGTGATGACGTCATTTAGACCTTGGATCTCAGAAGTTAAGGAAAGGAATGATTTATGCGTTTGTTATATATCCCTTCGGGAATGGAAAGCACTACCCCCTGGTGGGGTATTGGAGTCAGTGCACTTCAAGTGGTGCACTGTAGGGTGATACTAAAGGGTATTTACAGCGTCCCTTCGCCCCAGGTTGCACCCAGTTTTAGCCTTTTACTCTAACCCCTTTCCTGTTTCCTTTCTTCAGTCCTGCTGTCCAACCTCTCTAAATATTAATTCTTAGAGAAAATGTGGGGTTTTCTCCCAGTTCTACCTAAGATCCTCCTACTAAATCTTTTTTATTTTCTGAACTCCCTCTACCTTGCTGTCCAACCCTTCCAAGTCCCTCAATTGTCTGGTATTCCGAGTAGTCGAAAGTGCCCATTCAAACTCTGAAATATTCACCTTTTATCACTATTATTGATTATATTATCTTATAACCTGATCAACTACATATTCATTGGAAGTTTTACCCGCTGTTTCAATTACATTTCTTTATCAATAATATTCATAGCTATAGCTAAACAAAATGTTTGCGGTCATGAACATCCAAATTATTTTCAGCAATGTTTGAGCTTTACTCATTTACATACTTTTTGTATGTGTTCTACATATATACATACAATACAAATATACACATATGTATATATAATTATAAATATATCATACATACTATATATCTATATCTACATCTCTCTCTCTCTCTCTCTCTCTCTCTCTCTCCTCTCTCTCTATATATATATATATATATATACATACATACACTTAGCCTTTCAAATATACTGAATAAATGTCCCTTGTCCCAATTACTTGTTTATGTATGATTAATGCACAGTTCAGTAATTAACCTGCTTCCTGTTATCCTATCTCCGTTTCTATTACCATTTCTCTATAACTTGACTAATTCCTCTCCTCGTTTATCTACGATTCCAAACAATTCGTTAAGACGTTAAAATTGTTCATCCCAATTCAGAAATCGTTTATTTAAACTCCACCAGATCAGTTTGTTTGTTTACTTTCCCTTCTCGTTTATTCAGATTCCTGATCATCCAATTATTTTTTAGTGACTTCTTTTAAACTGGTCTTGGCAGCCATCGTCCCCTTGATAATGACTCAATGACCCTTCTTCTTCGCTATTTTCTCCTTATCATTTTGATTGCTTTCTTCCCCCAATCTTTCTTGGAGGTTTTGCTACTTAATTATTTCAGGAAACAGAACCTGACAATCATCTCCTCGATGCAACCATGATGGACTATGAGAAAGTCCCTTCCCAAAACTAAAAGTCCAAATTTCTTAATATTTCTGTTAAGTGGAAACTCGAAATTGGTGTTCGTTACCATCAAATATTAATCCTTTTTTGTTGATTCTTAATTTACTTTCGCACGTAGACTAATCCTGTAATTTGATTGATATGTCATAATAACGCAATAATTTTATTTTTATAAATATATGTTCATACATGAATCTCTTTTATTTGTGTTATATTCCATAGAAATCGCAGCACATACTTTATTCATCTGAAGCAGTTACAAAAGCACAGGCCGTCATATTTATGACCCCGTCATCCCCAGGTGCTGGAGATTGCGTCACAGCCTCCATGTCCCATCATGGTGGAAAATCCCACGGCGTTGAATGGGGCTGTCAGGCTCACGGGATCCCCATTGCAAAGTGATCAGAAGATGGCCATTACAAAGGACACGGCTTCTGTGCAATTAAAACAAAGCATCCAAATATTTTTTTAGGAGGAGAACAGTTATTGGTAGCGTTAGCCGGGGCTCTTCTGACCACCAGAACATTTAGAAGACCAAGAATTCAATGGAATAACGAGAATAGCCTCAGGCGAGAGATCAGTGGAGATTTGTGGAAGCTAAAGCACACAATCCAACGAACACAATGGAATAAGTGGTTCTTCTTCCACAAATCTCCACTGATCTCTCGCCTCCATTCTCATCCAACTGGTGATGGTGCCCAGCTGACAATACCAAGTCCAGTTCTCCTAAACAAGGAGTGACCCGACCTCCAGCTTATTCGGGGCGCTTGCTAAAATCTACTACCAAAGGAACGTTGTTTCATCAGCGAAAAATAAAATAAATGCGGTATATTTTAATAGAAATAATTTTTCTGTACTGTTTAATATGCACATTATTTATTTTTTTGTATTTTCATTCTAATAAATTAATCATAAATACCCTATCCTAAAATTCCTGTATCTTTAACTCAACGCGAAACACCTTTTTCAGACCTTACCTAACCCCCCATCAAGAACAAGAACAGCAACAAAGTAGTTGGTAGGTTTACTCCCCAAGTAAGCCAAAACTGTTGAAAGGCAGAAAAAAATTTTTCTAGAAGCGATGGCCTTTGCAACTACCTATTCTCACTTTAGTAATGAGATCCCCTGTGAGGCCTGACAGCCCCCATTCAGCGCCGTGGGATTTTGCACCTTGAGGAACCCTGGAGGCTTCAGATGACGCAATCGCCTGCGCCTGGGATGACGGCGTCATAGATAGGACGGCGTCCTGTACCTCTGGAGGTGAAGTAAATGTCTGGTGCGTTTTTTATGATATGTCACGGAATTAAATATTATTTGAATGTAGCAAAAGCCTTTTTATTTTAAAGCAGTGATTATTATGTGATGGTGACGAATATCAATTTCGAGTTATTTTTTACTGAAATGTTTAGATAATCGATTTTTACTTTTGAAAAGTGACTGTCAGTCCATTTGAACGGCGCAATGCAACGAGATTATTGCAAGCAAATGCAAGGTTTTGTCTTCTGATGAATTATGACCCAGCAAATCCGCCAAGAATAACTGGATAAGAAAGTAACCAAATGGATAATGAGGAAATAGAGAGAGGAACAGACGAACAGTAATTAAGTTATTACAAGGGACGTTGGCGACAAAGTAAACTAATTGGATAATCATGATTTGAATAACGGAGAAGATAAAGAAAACAAGCCGATATCAGGGCTGCCATTGATCCAGACTGAATGAGGTCAAATTAACGATTTCATAATTCGAATGAAAAATCAAACATTTCACGAATGGTTTCAGGGAGGGGAATTAGGAAAGAAAGAAAGTAATTGAATGCAAAAAGAGATATGGAAATAAGAGTAGGTTTCAGTTATGAACTATAAAATATTCATGGACAGACAAGGAAGAACTGGGACTAGAAAATATATTAAGTACAGTTGACGAGCTTCAGGGTACACAAACATATATACGTGTATATATAACTTTGTGTATGTATAGACTGTGTGTGTAATGAGTAATTATGAAACAAAAAAGAATAAAAGTAAAAACAAATTAAACGAATAAAGTCAACTTGTATTCATTTTCTAGTCTGAAAAAAATAATAAATATAATAATAATAAACTTCAACCGTCATCTGGACCAGAAAAAAGAGAGGCAATACTGAAACGAGTGTCGGGAGTTGAGGCAGACGAGAAACAACACAACTTATGTCAACGACGCCTGAGTCACACTTGGCGTCGCTCTGAGATGAATTATTGCCTGAAAGAGTTTGGCGTCATCCCCTGAAGGAGACCTTCGCTTATTGGCTCTCTTCTTCTTCTTCTTATTGCTGTCGTTGGATGGGTCTCTCTCTCTCTCTCTCTCTCTCTCTCTCTCTGTCCTTGGGATCTTGGCTCATCCCATTCCCTAATTGGGGGTCATAAATCTCTCGGTGCCTCTGTCAGCACTAATTAGAGCTATCCATCATCTAATAATTATGCTTCAGAAATCACCTTCAAAGTGGGATGTGAAAATAAAGTAAAATAAAAACTATAAATTCCTTAGAGGACTCAAAAGGAAGAAGAATCGAGTATTAGAGGAGATTAATTGATAAATGAACTGCATTTGTAATATTCCGGATGTAGTAAAATATTGTGAATGTATGAAACTTGACCTGGCTCTGACCTGTAATGTGAGGGTGGGCCCACAATTCAGGGAAACATTGAAAAAACTGACGTTGGCAACTTATTGTATATTTGTCACAAACATGCTGATAACATGTCAACAATAATAAGTTGTATTGTACTGAATATATATCACGGACATATTGCAAATATGCCAACGACCAGAAGTGGCAATATATCACATACATATCACAAACATGTTGAAAACATGTCAAAAATTATAAGTTGCAGCTTATCATATAAATATCTTAATCATGTTGCAAACATGTCAAAGATTGTAACTAGCATCTTTTTGTATACTTATCACATACATGTTGAAAATATGTCATAACTGTAAGTAACCCCTTATCGTATACATATCATAAACATGTTGCAAACATGTCCAATGATTGTAAGTGCCCCCATCTATATACATATCACAAACACGTTGAACAA
>NC_061095.1:56865091-56875091 GCF_015104395.2 Macrobrachium nipponense | reverse complement strand
GTTACAATTGGGTGATTCACAGCCTATGCATGTCGAAGAGATTATTCCCTCATTTTCAGGGAGAAAGAGAGAGAGAGAGAGAGATTATAGAGGAAATGCCACACTTGCACGCTGTATTAAAAATGCAATTACCAGAAGTGGCATTTCGCTGTACTCCCAGTTTTGTCAAGTCGAGTACAGAGAACACTACAGCGGAGTATTCTCAAAATATTGTTTTATTTTTATTATGAAATATTAACCCCCTTTTCTAAAGAGATCCACCACAAAAAGCAGCTAATGAATGGCTTTCTTTAAACTAAGATAAGAGAGATAAAAGGAGAGTTCATATTCGTGTATTTAAAGCAAAGAGCTTTCTGGTGCTGTGATGTGGATACGAAAACATTAATTCAGACTTTTGATTTAAAGGGAAAATAATGTTGTGACCTTTTAAAATTCATTCGAGTAATATACTACATATATACATCTCACCTTACAACAAATTCCTCTCGATGGGAAATTTTTCAACGTCAATAGGCGGATATGAAGGCAATGTTTTGTTGAGCTTCAACACACACACACAGAAAGAGAGAGAGAGAGAGAGAGAGAGAATAGGCCACGATATGGACTAATCTTCCTTTGAACTATTCTTTTACGAAGTGAGAATTGTTGCGTTTAGTTTGCGGTTGTTCTTTTCGAATCAAAGGAGAAAGAACAATCAGAAGAACAAACGTAAAATGTGAACACACCAGAAATGTTAAAGTTCATCGAACGTAGAGTCGAGGAACTGTTCTTTATAACAATTTGCAGTGACGTCACTTCCGGAAACTCCAGAATAAAGTCTTCAGATCCTCAACTCTTTTCCTGCCATGAGCTCTTTCTTCGCTTCCGGTTTTAGAAAGCGGGTTTTCATAAGAGCCGACAAGGGGAAAGCGAGTGGCTTTTTCGTTAAAGGATAAATAAAAACGTTTTAGTTTGAAGGTAGAACTCGAGAGCGAAACATCCTTCCTGGAATTTGCCAAAAGACATTTGAACTTCAGCTTTTTCCAGTTTGTTTACTTTCCATAAGCATATACTGATTTTAAGGAGCGATAAGGATCAATAACTACGATTGAAATGCAATATTCACCTTTTGCTGTTGTATTCAGACGTGAATTTCTACACAATACAAAATAGCATTTAATTAAGATTACTTGACAACAACTAAATGTACACAATCAATTAAGGTTAAATAAGTTGAAAAGGAAGAAAGGTCTGTAATTGCTCCATATTATGCCCTATATTTCAAGCATGAACTTTTTACAATATACTGAACTAAATATTTGTCTAAAATGATTTCACCTGAACATGTAATTAAGACTAAATGACATAAAAAGAAAGACAGTTCTCTAATTACTGCATAAACGACCTGCATTTCTCTCTAATGCCTCTGTAAGAACTAAATATCCAACTGTAATTCACAGTAACCGTCCATTAGCCCTTCCTTGAAGAAAACCATCATAAAAGAACTTCCAGGAAGGAAATAAAGCTTCCAGAATTCCAGGAGCAACGGCCTCCTTCTGCTCCGAAGGCAGGAGGCAAAAACGTTCCTCGAAGCTCATTTCAAGGAAGAACGGCATAACGTTCATTAAACGTTCTCAGCCTGAGGGATAGAGACCAAAACTGAGTCTCCTGAAAGGGAAAAAACGTCTCGCATTTTATTTATGAACGTTGCCTCAGCACATAAACGTTCATTGTCACCTTCTTTGTTTACTTCTGGAGTCCTTCCCTTCTCTCAGGCGGTCAGTTGGTTGGTTAGAAATGAACTACAGAATAGATAAATAGTGAATTAAAATTTGTTTGAAGCTGAGAAATGTGAAAAATTACGAAACAAAAATGGAAAAATTAAAAACTTATTAATATTTGTATGTTTACAGATACAATTAAAATTTGGGACATTTTCTACATATCTATGGTGCACGACTATACAGTCACTGAAAATTCACAATTACCTTTGTGAGTAAAACTGTATTTCAACTTCCAATGTTATAAAATACAGTTTTGACTTATAAACGTAATTGTGGTCTTTCAGTGATTTATTAAGAAAAGTCGTCTTGGGCCCCTTCTCATTATAACCCATTGCATTAGTTTAAAAATTTAGATAGGAATCAGTTACAAATTTAAAGAGGACTCAGTTACAGCTAAAAAATATATATTTGATGCATTATATCTGCTCATTCTTTAATATAACCCATTGTTTTGGTTTATAAATTCAGAGGACTCGGTTACAACTACGGAATACTGCATAATATAGGCTCATTCTTAATATAGCCCTCTGTTATGGTTTATAAATTCTAGAGGAATTAGTTATAACTACAAAAAAGATAGAAATACTGCATAATATGCGCTCATTCTCAAGATAACCCATTATTGTGGTTTATAAATGCAGAGACGAATCAGTTATAGCTACAAAATGGGAAAAATAGGGTATAACAATATACAAAAGCTGGGGAATGTGAAAAAGATGAAAAACAAAAAAAATAGAAAAAAAAATAATATTGGGAAACGAGAAAATGAATATCCATGTACACAAGAGGCAAAGAATCCAATTTGCAGCGGAAAGTAAACAGCAACAAATCCCTTTGAAGAGACGGAAATAAAACTAAATCCTTTTACCACGAGCCTTCAAGAGACATGCCCCGCCAAAACAAAAACAACTCTGCCACAAAAAACAAATAACCCATTTTTCCTCTTATATTTTCTTATTCGTAACTTATTCTACCTTACCTGTCATTCTCCAATTTATTTATTGATTTTCCCTTCATCTTCAATAAAAATATATTCTTATTTTCAAGTCCTATTCAGTGTGTGTCTGGCATACCAAGTGATTTAAGCACAAGATAACCGAGCTGTCACAAGGGGGCAGTTTCCATCAAAAAAGGAGTCCGGCACAGAACTCGTATAAGCTTTCCAAACTTTAATTAAAAACCCCCTTTTAGTTTAGAGGAAATGTGTCAGTTTCCTAGAGTTCTTCATTAAGAAACGCTGGATCAAAAGTATATTTTTGCTCATCTCGGAAATGAAGGGAAGGAGATTTTTCACGATTAAAATTATGAGATATGGAGTTTTCTACGCCGAAGGATTTTTCAACATGACTTTTTTTAATTTTTATTTTTTTATTTTTTTTTTTGTTTTTTTTTTTTAGGACGTGTGATAGATAATGTGATGAACGAACTGACAAAAATGATTTTTTTTTTTTTTTTTCGATTCAGAATCCCAGAGAGAGATTTACTTTTGCCACCAGTGAGTGATGAGAGCGAAGATGAGTGAAAAGAAGAAAATGGTACTGAATGAAACAGTAATGGAAAAATCATTTTCGTCAAGATCTATAGTCAATTCAATATAGTAGAATCAATACAGAAACACGTAAAATCTAATACAATATGTTAATATAATAATATAATAACAAACAACAATGGAAACTAATGTTTAATGTTAATAATAATGAAAATAATTACAATATCAATAAATTAAAATACACATCAGTCAACAAAAGCAAAGAAAACGACAACATTAGGGAAACCTAAGATAATTGTGAGAAGTTAAGAATAAAGGACAATACAGTAAAAATAATGACTGGAAATAAACTAAAAGAAAAAACACCCACAATAAGAGAACTGAAAGACCTAAAAGATAGTTTGCTTCACTAAAACCCCAAAAATATTAATGTATGAACACTCACCAAAACCGAGACATGGCGGAGTTTCTGAAAATACAAAAAATAAGAATTAGTAATCATATTAGGGATAGTAAAGATCGATAATAAATATAATAAATGTTGATAATTGTTATAATCGTATGTCATTGAGTCTGCATTCAACTTTCGTTTTTACTCTCTCTCTCTCTCTCTCTACTCTCTCTGAGACACAACCCCAGAACGTGATAGAAGACTAAGAGTCCTTTCCATATTCCTGAGCAAAGCAACAGAGAGAGAGAGAGAGAAGAGAGAGAGAGAGAGAGAGAGAGAGAGAGAGATGAAACGACCTCATGGTCATACATATATAATGATACTCGACTGTGGGGGCTATAAACAGGCTCAGTTCTTTTGCAATGACATATCCGTTTTCGTTGTTGAATAATAATGATAATAATAATAATAATAATAATAGTAAAATAATAATAATAATAATAATAATAATAAGTAATAATAATAATAATAATAATAATAATAATAATAATAATAATAATAATAATAATAATAATAGAATAATAATAATAATAATAATATAATAATAATAATAATAATAATAATAATAATAATACTTTCTTACAATTTTATATCTTATTTAATTTGTGCAAAGTACACGCAATTTTCTCATCGAAATAATATCAGATATATTCTCCACAAAAGCCATAAAGTATCAGGCAACGGTAAATTGAGAAAAAAAAACATAATATTACCATGATTATAAGGAACGTCGTTTAGTGCCAAAATCATCTTTACCACCGAAAGTACTTTTCGTTTAGAATAAAAGTCAGAAAGAAAAAAAAATATGACCGCAGTTCAGGAAATGAAACGCTGAGGGAGGAGGACTCGCAAAATTGATTCGAGCGCATGTTATATTTTTACTTCAAGTTTCTGATAAAATAGTGGAAATGAAAATATATATAGATGTATGCGTTACACAAACCTCTTTTAATATACAGAACACGTAGAGAGAGAGAGAGAGAGAGATTGAGAAGAGAGACGAGAGAGAGAGAGAGAGAGAAGAGAGAGAGAGATTTTATTACTTTTTTTTAATACTGTTTTTATAATAAGTGATCTCTTTCTGTATTTCCTATAACTGCATAACTCAGAATTAACCTATGCTATTCAATTACATGAAACTATTTTCTTTTCTTATCAAACTCATTTTCAACCATTGTCAATTGTGGGCATCAGATTCAAAATCTCCTATTGGTGGTTCTAATCCAGCATCACTCAAAGTACACAACCCATCTCTATCAGTCTATAAAAGAAAACCCAAGGTTTCCTTGGCCTAAGTAATAATCTTACTAACTTCGACAAAACTCCTTTTCAGCGAATCTTCTGTTCCTTAATTAAAAGTCTTATGTTTTCACTCCAGTCTTCATTTCCTTTGCAAGTTAGTCTTTTGGAAAACACCTGAGGAGGAGGCTCAGTAAACATCGCTCAGTCTTCCCGGCTCGATATTCAATCACCTATCAACCCTTTTTATTTGATAGAGAGAAGAGAGAGCGAGAGACAGAGAGAGAGAGAGAGAGAGAGAGAGAGAGAGAGACTGCCCCACAGGGAGATGCAGTTCTGCAAACTTTTTTATCTTTCATTCTCTCAGGGGAAATAATTTTGTCCCTTCGATGATGATTTATAGATAAAAGTTAATTCGAACTGAATATCACTCGAGAAAAAATATAGAAGAGTTTGTTTTTGGTTCCCTATGAGCTATCTATATGTCAGCACTGCTCTTGTTCCAAGACCGGCTCACTGAGAGAATACATTTAGATGCCAGACACTGAATGCCAAATTAGTTATTTTAACGATAATCTAAAAGCGTCCAAATTAACACAGAATATTTATTATTCCAATAATTATCGTTGTTCAGCGTAAGATGAAATTCGAGGAAAAATTAACGATTCATAGTTATAAAACTTTTTTGATCATTATAACTTCTCCTCCGTGTGTATTTCTGAAAAAGAAACTTTATTTTTATATTTTTATTAGCATTTCAGGAACCACATTTATTTTTGTCAATATAAACTCTGACCAATTCTGCCTAACTTTTTGTTCGGTTCAGGAATTTATAATATTTTCTTACGGTCTCTTTAATATTTCTAATTTACTTATATATTTTTTTTATAATATTACTGTGCCACTTAATAAGGTTGATGTCGATTTATCATATTTATTTGAAATTTATGTATAATATTTTTTTTATTTCTAATATTATTTATTTATTATCAACCACTAAGGAAGGTTAAGGTTGATATGTGATGTCTGCAAAAAATTAAAACTGATACGTTAATGTATATCACAGAACCTGAAAGATCAGCCGGTCACGTATTGAATCTGCAGCAGCAGATGTATTGGGGAAATTCCAACGTCGTCTGCTGATGCCTCAGATGCGTTTATCCAACTCAGAAGCAAAACGCAGAGGAAAAATAATTTGAGAGCTTTAAATAGTCATTTCCCATTCCTGTTCCAGTCATTTCCATTCCAGTTTCACAGTCATTTCCATTCCAGTTTCACAGTCATTTCCATTCCAGTTCCATCATTCCCATTCCAGTTCCACAGTCATTCCCATTCCAGTTCCTAAGTGAAGCTTAAAATAAATATAATTAGACTCGGAGTGATCTTAATTTAGGGTTGATTCTTAGTATACACTGCAAGATATGTCATTGCAATGATATATGCAAAACATTTCTCATCAACGACCCGAAACATGAGGTTATACCAAATTTGAAAGGAATCTGCAATTTAACCTTGCAAGAATATTAAAGACTCTGCTTTTATATGTCCCGTCAATCATGTGGCAAGTGGCAATATAACCTGGAGGGCGTCTCGGTAAGCTCCAGATTCTGATAAGACCACCTTCCGAATTCCGTTTGTTTTTAGTCAAACCTTTCTTCTGGGATTAAACTCTTTTTTTTTGTGTGATTTTATTTACGTGGTTTTCATAGGTGGGATATATTGCTTGATTCAACGCGAATCCTCTATCATATATTGTAATAGAATTAGTATTTCAATTTTGTTTTTATGCATAGCGTAATTTTATTTCATTGGTGTGGTCAAAATGATTCTGTGATATATATATATATATCCATTCAAATCACCTATCATCCTTTTGACTGACAGCAGAGAGAGAGAGAGAGAGAGAGAGAGAGAGAGAGAGAGAGAGAGACTGCACAGGGAGATGCAGTTCTGCAAACTTTTTTATTTCTCATTTTCTCAGGGGAAATAATTTTGTCCCTTCGATGATGATTTACAGGAAGAACAGAGAAGCTGAGTTTTCTTTTCTTGTCTATGTAAGAGTTGTGTAGATAAGGAAGGACGGTGTCCGCTTACGAGTAATAAGAAACTGATGTAGAAATATAAATATATATAGATTTCTTTATAAAAGTAGTTTACACACACACACACACACACACACACATATATATCTATATATATATATATATATATATATATATATATATGATATATATATATATGTGTGTGTGTGTGTGTGTGTGTGTGTATACACATTATATAGTGTGTGCGTATGTGTGTAAACTACTTTATAAAGAAATCTATATCTATTTATATTTCTACATTCAGTTTTCTTATTACTCGTAAGCGGACACCGTCCTTCCTTATCTACACAACTCTTACATAGACAAGAAAAGAAAACTCAGCTTCTCTTGCTTCTCTATAAATCCTCATCGAAGGGACAAAATTATTTCCCCCTGAGAAAATGAGAAATAAAAAAGTTTGCAGAACTGCATCATCCCTGTGCAGTACTCTCTCTCTCATCTCTCTCTCTCTCTCTCTCTCTCTCAATCTCTCTCTCTCTCCTCTCCTGCTATCAATCAAAAGGGTGAATAGGTGATTTGAATATCGAGTTTCGAAGACAGAGCGATGTTTACTGAGCCTCCTCCTCAGGTGTTTCCAAAGACTAAACTTGCAAAGGAAATGAAGATTGAGGTGAAATAAGACTTTAATTAAGGAACGGAAGATTCGCTGAAAAGGAGTTTTGTCGAAGTTAGTAAGATATTACTTAGGCCAAGGAAACCCAAACCTTATGGTTTTTTCTATAGACTGATAGAGAGGGTTTTGTGTACTTTGATGTGATGCTGGATTAGACCACCAATAGGAGATTTGAATTTGTGATGCCACAATTGACAATGGTTGAAAAATGAGTTTGATAAGAAAAGTAGTTTCATGTAATTGAATAGCATAGGTTAATTCTGAGTTATGCAGTTATAGGAAATACAGAAAGAGATCACTTATTATAAAAACAGTTATTAAAAATGTAATAAAATCTCTCTCTCTCTCTCTCTCTCTCTCTCTCTCTCTCTCTCTCTCTCTCTCTCTCTCTTACGTGGTCTGTATATTGAAAAGAGGTTTTGTGTAACGCATACCATCTATATATATTTTCATTTCCTATTTTATCAGAAAACTTGAAGTAAAATATAGATGCGCTCGAATCAATTTTTGCGAGTCCTCCTCCTCAGCGTTTCATTTCCTGAACTGCGGTCATATTTTTTTTCTTACTGACTTCTATTCTAAAACGAAATGGTTTTCCTTATGATTATGGTAATGTTATGTTTTTTTTTTTTTTCAATTTCCGTTGCCTGATACATTTATGGCTTTGTGGAGAATATATCTGATATTATGTCAATGAGAAAATCGCGTGTACTTTGCACAAATTAAATAAGATATAAAATTGTAACAGAAAGTATTATTATTATTATTATTATTGTATTATTATTATTATTATATTATTATTATTATTATTCAACAACGAAAAACGGATATGTCATTGCAAAAGAACCGAGCCTGTTTATAGCCCCCACATTCGAGTATCAAATTATTATATATGAATGACCATGAGGTCGTTAATCTCTCTCTCTCTCTCTCTCTCTCTCTCTCTCTCTCTCTGTTGCTTTGCTCAGGAATATGGAAAGGACTCTTAGTCTTCTTATCACGTTCTGGGGTTGTGTCTCAGAGAGAGAGAGAGAGAGAGAGAGAGAGAGAGAGAGTAAAGACAAAAGTTGAAATGCAGACTCAATGACATACGATTATAACAATTATCAACATTTATTATATTTATGATCGATCTTTACAATTCTTATTATAATTACTAATTCTTATTTTTTGTATTTTCAGAAACTCCGCAGTGTCTCGGCTTTGGTGAGTGTTGTTCATACAATAATATTTTTGCGGTTTTAGTGAAGCAAACTATCTTTTAGGTCATTCACTTTTTTCTGTGTGTGTGTGTGTTTTTTTTTTTTTTTTTTTTTTTTTTTAGTTTATTTCCAATCTTTATTTTTACTGTATTGTCCTTTATTTTTAACTTCTTACACTTATCTTAGGTTTCCCTAAGATAAGTGTCGTTTTCTTTGCTTTTGTTGACTGATGTGTATTTTAATTTATTGATATTGTAATTATTTTCATTATTATAAACATTATTTCCATTGTTGTGGTTATTGTAATTATTATATTAAGATATTGTATTAGATTTTACGTGTTTCTGTATTGATTGTACTATATTGAATTAACTATAGATCTTGATGAAAATGATTTTTTCCATTACTGTTCCATTCAGTACCATTTTCGTTTTATCACTCATCTTCGCCCTCATCACTCACAGGTGGCAAAAGTAGATCTATCTGGGATTCTAGAACATAAAAAAAAATCATTTTTGTCAGTTTTCGTTTCATCACATTATCTATCACGCGTCCTAAAAAAAAAAAATAAATAAATAAAAAAAAAAAAGTCATGTTGAAAAATCCTTCGGCGTAGAAACTCTATATCTCATAATTTTAATCGTGAAAAATCCCCTTCCCTTCATTTCCGAGATGAGCAAAAATGTACTTTTGATCCAGCGTTTCTTAATGAAGAACTCTAGGAAACTGACACATTTCCTCTAAACTAAAAGGGGGGTTTTAATTAAAGTTTGGAAAGCTTATACGAGTTCTGTGCCGGACTCCTTTTTTGATGGAAACGCCCCCTTGTGACAGCTCGGTTATCTTGTGCTTAAATCACTTGGTATGCCAGACACACACTGAATAGGACTTGAATATAAGAATATATTTTATTGAATAGGAAGGGGAAAGGGGAAACAAATAAATAAATTGGAGAAGGACAGGTAAGGTAGAAATAAGTAATTGAATAGGAAAATATAAGAGGAAAGAGTGATTATCTGTTTTTTTGTGGAAGAGTTGTTTTTGTTTTTGCGGGACATGTTTTGTGAAGGCACGAAAAGGGATTGACTTTTATCTTCGTCTCTTCAAAAGGATTTGTTGCTGTTTACTTTCCGTTGCAAAT
>NC_061095.1:56847591-56860091 GCF_015104395.2 Macrobrachium nipponense | reverse complement strand
CTTGTGCAGATGACGGTGGAATTTTATTAATATCATTATTATAGTTTTTTTCGGCCTAAAAGTGAATAGGAGTTTTTAGTATTCGTTAAATTCTTGATATTCGTTTATTTGACCTTTTACTTTGTTTTTTATTATTTAAATTATTACTCTATCAAAGTAATGGCTACTCAGCAGCGTCACACTTGTTGAGATTCTCTCTATTTTCCGAATAGCGGCTTTTTCCGTGCTACTTAGATAGTTAGTAGGAGCGCCTATAGAGGTCATGATCAAATACAGTCAAAAATTGGTGTATATATTGAATTTTACAGATAACTATGATGTCGAATAAGATTATTAACCAAAGCTACGTAGTGGTAATATTTTCTTCTAATACACACGAGAGAGAGAGAGAGAGAGAGAGAGAGAGAGAGAGAGAAGCGTCGTGGGGAACAGCTGTTCCTTCCTAAACCTCCAATTCCATTCCTTACGGAATGTCAAATCTCCCAGCCTAAAGTCTTCTTCCAAGAAGGTGTCGTTTTGGGAGGATATTCCCTCAATGTCACGAACTGTTCGTTTATATTATTTATTATTATTTGTTATTGGAAAAAGTTAGACCTCCCTGAAACACGTTCTGCCAAACAGGAAGGAAGGCCGTGAGCTAATCCTTGAAGTCTTTGACAAAAAGTTTACTCCTTTGTTTGATTCCCACACCAAGGAATCATCAGATCTCAGCAAAAGAGCAACTCATCTTGAGCATCAGGTGGAAGGAGAATTTAACCGATAGCGGAGGAAAAAAGAGTCTATCCATTTCGGTCGTTAAGAGAAGAAGAATAAAAAAGAAATAATGATTCGTTTCGGCTCGTTGGAGATGCAATTAATGGTCGTCGTTTTTTCTCTCGGTTTCTTCCTCCTTGGTTCTGTTCAATCCGTTTCGTGTTCCATGTCTGCATTGGACACACACACATACCAACACACACATACACGCGCGCACACACACACACTCACACACACACACACACACACACACACACGCATATATACATATATTATATATATATATATATATATATATATTATATATATATATATATATATATATATATATATATATATATATATATATATATAAAATAATGGTGTGTATATATTATGTACTATATATGCATTTGTGTGTGTGTGTATGTGTGCGTATGTGTTTTTGTATGCATATATGTAAATATATGCATATGTGTTAAAAAAAAGAGACAAATCTCCTGAGAAAAATTAGGAAAATGAAAGGAACAGGAAGAAAAACTTCATAGGAGTGGAATAAAACCCCCAGCGTTTGGGGGAGGGGGGGATCAGGTGCTTCAAAAGCTCTGCGTGTTTTTGTTTCGTTGTCCTTCTTGCTTGATTTTGTGCCCCTCAATTTGTTTGCCTATTTGCTTGCCTGCTAGTCTGTCTGTCTGTTCGTTACTGAGGTTACGCAAAATGTTATGCTGGATTTTGACAGAAACTGTACTTAAAGGTGGGTTTTGTATTTAGTAACAAAGTTTATAAATGTTGGGAGAGATAGGAATGGCAATTCGGGGGGAAAGGGATATTTTACGTGGAGGGCAGATTACTCATCCCTAATTTGTTCATTCAATTCTATCTTCGTGATGTAACACCATCACTTTTTTTGTGCCATATGCAAAGCTTGCACAGGTATTCATATTACATTTATTCATTCTGCATACTAGATATTTTCAATATTTTTTAAATTTTCATTTTTGAACCAATGATATCTCTTTTCAATTGACAGAGAGAACCTATTCCCGGCATTTAATAACAGAAGAAAGAATTCTTCTGCCAAAGGCGAAGGAATAAAGCTCTCTCTCCGGGAGGAAACATTTGTAGTGTGAAGCTTTATTACCTGATCAGGGGCTACTCACTGGGATATGAAAGCCTCAACATTTTAATGAACTTGGAAAAATATTCTTTGTCAGATTTATAATTAAGGTGCAGGAATACGGATAGGTGGAGGTTCTTCTAGATATTCAAGTGTATGTATGTAGTATGTAGTATTCATGGTATGATTGTATGTATAAACATACTAACACCCGCTAAATTGTAATAAACCTTCACTATTCAATTCGCTATTCAACGAACACAAACACACTTTCAAGTAATAAGTATAACGTAATTAAATCAGGAAGGGGATATATATATATATATATATATATATATATATATATATATATATATATATATATATATATATATATATATATATATATATATATATATATATATATATATATATATATATATATATATATATATATATATATATATAAGAATAATACGTAATTAAATCAGAAGGGGATATATAATATATATATGATATATATATATATATATATATATATATCGATATATATATATATATATATATATATATACTTTTTTACAGAAAAAATTATCTACATCATTGAGATTTCGCTACTGCGAGTTTTTATCTTTGAGTGTCTGTTTCCAGAAGTTCTACTAAAATATCATAATCATTCACTATGTTAATTTTATCATTTTGGGTGATTATTAATCCCTTACGTAACAAATCATATTAAAACAGTGAATATGGCGTTTACGCAGTGGACATCTGTATTTATACAGATGCATGGATAGGGTCGTTAAGCACCGTAGTGATTAGAAAACACACAAAATACAAGTGAACACCCGTACAAAATCTATATAAATTAGAGGTAACACTATTTCGGGTCATGACAATAAATGCTCCTTTGCAAAGTCCCGATCGCAGTTTTAGCCTTGAGTTTTTGAGTTATATAAAATATCGAACCTCAATGACTCAACTTAACTTTAAAAATATGGCTGGATTGCAAGGAATAACATGCCTATAAAAAACTTTCATTAGGCTAAATGCGCTGAGCAGGATCCTCACTATTTCAAATTTTAGCAAAGAATGAAAGTAAACAACAGCAATTACAAACAGTTAATATTGAATGCAGTAGAGATAACTTGTCTTAATAGTAATCGCTCAGTGCCTATAGTTCGTCATTCATTGCTTTATACCTAACCACAACATAATGCTAAAAAACACACAATCCGTTGCCGATGGTAATAAAGAGAAGGATCCTAATTATTACAAAAAAAGAAATAGAAACAGTAGCCCTTTCAGAATTAAACAAGCAAACTCGGTTACTGTGTCACCTAGTCAAGCGGTCAAGGTCAGTCAGATCTGCCGAAGTGTTCAAAGCATAGCAAATTCCACACACTAAGCGACTCTAGCAGAGTGGGGAAAAGTGATGTTGGATCAATTATGCCATACCTTTTATTTTTATGCCAATACCTTTTTGAATTAAAAGGAATTTTTCCTATGAATCACACGACCGTATCAAGTAATCAGAGCAGGTTCTAGTAATTTTAAATACAATAGTTATTATAAGTAGTGGTGGATTAAGCCAACTGTACGTGCCGTAAAATTAGAATATCTTGTTTTTATTCCTTTAGTAAACGTAATATCCTGTATTTACGGACTCACCGTCTGTTGTTCGAACTTCCCTATTGAGAAGTCCCGGATAAGCGAGCGCTTACAGATACCTCTATAGTTATAAAAAAACATGATCTGTATCTAGTGTAATTGTAAGATATCCATCTAGGGATATACAAAATATTATCTTACATCCTGCAAAATAAGGCGTGTTTATCAAAGGAAAATCCTATAAACCTTCAAACATATTAAAATCAGTTTGAACAAAAAAAAAAAAAAAAAAAAAAAAAAAAAAAAAAAAAAAAAAAAAAAAAAAAAAAAAAAAAGAGAGACAATTAATCAAATAATAACTTATATAAAGGAACTATACATTTGTCTCATAAATCGTAACATTGTTCAAATGACCCAACAGAATTCTCCCACAACCGCAGTCGTAGTTTGCACGCAAAATCTCGAGAAGCATGCACCCTCGAATGTCTTAGTGCGTGTAAAAAGACTTTGCTGGGAAATGAAATTTTAATCCTTCCCGACACTCTGAAATATAACGATTTCCGCGAACAAAGCCCTAGACACGGTTGACTAGCAGCAACAAGTTAAATCTAGTGATCCACAAACGTATACATATCGTGGATACGGAAGTTATAAATATCGCATTTTTTATTGTTGCTAATTTTTAATCACGCCCAATCAGTCATAGACGAATCTCTCATACTCTATCTAAAGTAATATCCGTAAAGTCATTCAAGCAGAGGTGATTCAGCAGAAATTTTTCTTTATCTTTTACCTGAATACCAGGAAGTTTCTCCAATAGCGAGTGATCTCTGGGAGAAAAACGGATGTAATTTAACACAAAATACGGTCTAAGGACAAACATAAAGCTATATACGTACCTTTGTATAGACTCTCACTGAAATTTCAAAATAGAGGTAAATGACGCAGTTGAAAAATGTTAGTAATAGGAGCCATTAGGAAATCAAATAAGCCCATGTAATTTTTCCCTCAAACGTCATGCCATAAAAAATCGGACTTGGCGTATCTGCGTAGATTCTGTCGCTTAAACAAGGAAACGACTCCCGATAGTTTCCAGTGCCATGTACCGACGACATCTTATCTCTGTTAGGTTAGAATAAATTTTTCACCAGCTTGGACTTACTTAAAAGCTTTTACCAGATACCATTACCTAGTGATTGTACCTCATACTCCGTTTCAGCCACACTCAGGGGACATTATCAATTTTTACGTATGCCTCCGGCTTACGTTGCGCCCCAATTATAATAGAGTGTTTGGAGACTTTTAGGGGATACCCTACATGCTTATATGGTTGGTCTTATAATCTTTTCTAAATACCTTAGAAGTACATTCACATAAACTAGAGCTAGTGCTACAGAGACAAAGACAAATATCTCAGAGTAAAATATCTAAATGTGAGTTTTTAAAAAAAAACCGAACATGTTTATCTAGGTTTTATGTGTCTAGTCAAGGTCTTAAAGTAGTCCATGATAAGGTGTCGGCTATTCATAACTCCCGGTACCTATTAACATAAAAAGGGGGATACAGCACTTTTGCACTGTAGTGGGTATTACAATCGTATGTAAATATGTAACTCTTCAATCATGACAGCTCCTTTAACAGATCTTACGAAGAAGAGCGTAAATTTATTATGGTCTAAAAAGCATCAACAGGCGTTCGATATCTTAAAAGCGGAATAATGCAGCTCACCTAACTTAAAAATCCCTGATTTAAATAAGGAATTTTTTTTATTGCAACAGACGCCTCAGACCAAGGGATAAGAGGGGTACTACTTCAGTAATATGATAAACAGTTCTTCCATATAGCTTTTTATTCACGTAAACTAAAGCCCTTTGAAAGTAAATATGCAGTAATAGGCAAGGAAGGGCTAGGTATCTTTAACTCACTAGTACATTTTAAGTTCATAATCTATGGCAATCCTGATAAAGTCCTTACTGAACATGAGTCCTTTACCGAGTTTTTCAAAGGCTTTAATCACAGTCCAAAAGGAACTCGGTGACAAATGATCATTCAGGTCTTTGGAGCCAAGATTAAGATATCTACCTGGGAAAGCAATTCTCATAGCTGACGCATTATCCCGCAATCCCGCACCATACTGCAAGGAACCATTAATTGAACTAAAAAAAAATATATATATATATATATATATATAAAACATCCGTGCCTATTGTTAAAACCGTATCTAAACAAGAAAATTCCTTAACCCAATAGATCGCGAGCATTGAATATCTGGGTTGGAGCGCAGAACTGTTACAAACTGAACAAAGCAAGTGTCAACAGCGATTAGCAAAACAATAAACACCAAACAATAAACACTTCGAACGAAAACAGGGTCAGCAGCAGCTAAGCAAAAAACAATAAACACTTTGAACGGAATCAGGGTCAGCGGCTAAGCAAACAATAAACACTTCGAGCAGAAACCCAACTAAAGCAAAAGTATATTTAAAGTATGTGTATCAGAATTATGTAATCAAATGTAATATTATATGTAGGTCCGCCCGTGACGAGGAAACCCGAAGAACACAGCAGGTGACTAACGACCAGGTAGTAGTAATAATCTCTTTCATACCAATCGTCATAAACTGGTTGCATTCCGTCATCCAGGGTTCCCTACTATGTCACAGAAAGCCAAATCACTGTTTTACTGGCCTACAATGCTTACAGATATAAAAAGCACATAACTGATTGTAACACGTGTCATGAAAACAAGGGACACACTAAGACACCTGTCAGTTAAGGGCCTATCCTGTGCCAAATCAATCCTTGAAAGAATATACGTAGAATTATTAACAGAATTACGAGTCTGACAGAGGGAATGAACACTTTTTTAGTGTTAATAGTTTCCTTGACACGTTATATAGAATTAATAGCACTAAAAACAAACACCGCGATTGAGTGCGTTAGGAATATTTATGAGTTCTAAATCAGTAAACATGGAATTCAACACATGATAATCTGACTCGGGTGTGTAATCAATAATCTCCTTAACTCGTGTGAATTCCTTTCCATTAAGAAAACCAATAATATATTTTATCACCCAGAGTCAATCGTTTGGTAGAATAACGGATAATTAAATAGGAAGTGTCAATGTCTTACGAGTTACAACTCGTGATATTGGATCCGAACTGGATTATAGCGGTTCTCGCGGTTTTAAATACCTTTATCATTTATATCTTGTATCTATAGAATTGATGCCGCAAGTAGCCTTATACGGTACGCCGCTAGAACACTTTTCCACATATTCAAGCCAACCATTAATTTATCAAATATATATAAAAAAAATATATATATAAATAAATAAATAAAAAAAAAAAAAAAAATGGATACAAGTGGAGTCAATATAATACACTCCGTAAGAAGTCGGAAGGGTTACAAATTATAATAAAAAAGGAAAAGGAATCACGATAAAATCAATAAGCAAAACGTAATCATAGGTTAATTAAATATCCAAATATATATGCGTAAAGATTTGAACTCTAACTTAACGCTTTAGTAATGACAAATAAGCTAAAGTTCAAACACATATCAAAACCTACTGACATATTGTCTGTCCCGGTGATTTATATTCGTAGTCAATGAAAAAAAAAAAAAAATAATAATAAATAAATAAATAAAAAAAATAAAATGAGAGATTTTTAAAGTCAGGAAGTCTAGAAGTGAAAATGTTATCTATGGAATAATCCTATATTGAAATCTTTATACAGGGCTAATAATATTATATGAATTTGTATGGAAACCTTTTTCATTAGTTTGAATAAGGAATATTTAATTAATTTAACATAATTACAATTATGCAGATTTCCAACATGAAACTAATATATTCAATTTTGGTACTGGGGTTTTTTTTTTTTTCAGACATTCTCTCATGCGGGTGGAGAATTAAAACAAAAAATATCATTTGAAAATACTAAAGTCGTATCTCTTACAGCAAGTAACGTAACTCTTTAAGCTGGTGACGACGTCATCAGTTCTAGAAGGTCTGTCGCGTTTGCCGCATCAGCATTGATTCCTTTAACCTCAAATATCTGCTTGCACAGGCTTCATCTCGCGCTTGCAAAGCAGATTGACTGGAGAAAGGAATGCTTAGCTCATGAACTTCACATGACATACCACATAACATATTCTCATCCGTGTGTGCAATGCAACTTTAGTTAAGGAGTTGCAATCATTTTAAAATTAATGAACAAAATAAGCAAATAGAATTTCTATAACAACAAATGAATTAATTTTTTCTGAACCTCATAGACATTTAGAAGTATCAAGACATGTATAGAAATATTTACTTGCAACATTAGCCTATTACAATTCAATTAAAATCACATTTATGGGAAAATGTCACATTTTCTTGAAAAAAACCAAAGTTTACCTTCTATCTTACCAATATCTGCAGTTATATATGAGTTAGTATATGGATTAATGAATCAGATATATAACAGTTAGCATAAAAATCAACGAATCAATCAGCATAAACATTAATAATTTTATCAATTCATATATGAAATTTTTTATCAGTTAAAATATGATTTTTATCATGTTAATCTTCATTCTATGCAATTGTCAGAGTACATTAGTATTTTCTGTAGCATATGTATCTTAATGAGATGAAGTGAAAAAACTGTATCATATATATCACATGATTACTATTATTTACCAATATCATTGTTTATATTTTATTACTTGAATCAATTCATGTACACAATGAATTTTTATTTACTTATATATATATATATATATAATATATATATATATATATATTATATATATATTATATATATATATCTATATATATTATATATATTAATATATATAAAATAATATTCACACAGTGTCTGTATCACTACTTCCTATAAGTCAAATGCAAGTCAAGTTTGAGTAATATTCAGTAGTTGGTTTTGGTAGCTGACCGAGCTAATGTAAGTGTTTACATAATAAAAATATGGAATGTTAGTCCATATATATAAAAGACTAAAACTAAAGAGGTCAACCAGATTGCTTGCAGGAATGTGATCAGACTAGAGACGCTAAAGATGACGTATACAATAAAAGTAGGCTAAGATAACATGCCGTCACCTGTAGTCATTCAATTGTTTATAAACATTATTCCAAGCTCCCTGCTTGAGACAACTACCGCGACCTATATTCAAACGGCCTACGTGATCTGTAGCGTGTCTCATTTTGATTGTATGTTCGTATGAAACTATGTCATCTGATTGTATGTTCATATGTTCGAACTACTGTCTGTTCCTTCATAACTTGTAACAGAGATGGTAGACAGGCAGAACAGAGTTAGCTATCGTCATTAGAAGACCTGTATCTCTTTACCTAAGCTTTATCATGTAGAGAGAATAGAATTAGCTATCATCATTGGCAGAAGCGATCAAGCTATCGTCATTAGAAGACTTGTACAATCATACCTGATCTTCGCCATGTAAAACTTCAGAAGAATATATATATTTTTATACTTCGTGTTTTCTACAAGAACCTCCTCACCGAATCATCATGAGTTTAAAACACATCGTCGTCATAAACAAGAAGATAATCCCGACTTTCGTAAGTGATCTACAAACCCCAAGACACTCCATTGAAGATGGAAGTGCAATACCAACTGACTTAGCGTAAGATTATCGCAAGTCTAACATTACCTCATAGGGCGCCTTATCTTACAAGGCACAAGCCCAAAATATATATATATATATATATATATATATATATAATATATATATATATATATATATATATATATATATATATATATATATATAAGAATTGTAATTCACTTCACTTTGCATATTCCACTTCGCTCCAGTCCCCGGAAAAGCATTAAACTGAGAGAACATCTAAGCATGAGGCCTTTTTGTCCTTCAGAGGAAAAAATTTCCTCAGCTCCTTTCATCCGAGTGAGGATCCCATTGAGCTTCCTCTCTCTCTCCCTTTGGGGCTGTGAAAGTTCGTGGAGAGGGGAAGCATTTTAATAATAATTAGCATAAAACTTTAAATGCTCTGAGGAGGAGGAGGAGGAAGACGATTCCAGGCCTCATAATGTGTCATTTTGTTCCCTACGCTTGGAGTCATCTTTGCTTCAGAACGTTGATTGGGAGTTTTGTTTTATCCATGATTATTATTGTTAGGTTTTTCTCTTTATTCGCGGAATTAGAAATTGGGTTGTGGCTGAGTAGCGTCAATGGCACGTTACTTGCGAAGTGTAAAAAGTTATGCATCTCAATTTGACGTCGTGATGTTTATATAACAAGGCTAAATAACGTATCGATATAGATATCTAATAAATCATTCAAAATCAGAAGCCAACTTTCATTTTTCTAAACACTGGCAGCTCGGCCACCTTTAATCAAGGCTGCAATAACTACAAAAACAGAAACTTACAAGTCGCAGTTGCAGGTCCTTGGCTGGTCGAAGGAGCAACTGATTCTCAATAAAAATCGTGATTTCAGAAGCTCCAGGAACCTATAAATATTCATTCGCAATGCGAAAAGATTATTATTTAGATTTCCCGAAAGCTTCTAGGAACAATTGAAAGCTATCCCTTTCTTCCATGGCTGACGAATGCCAAGAGAAAGTAGAGGGAGAAGAAAGAGAGAGAGAGAGAGAAACATTGAAGTTTGAGCAAACAGGGTTTTATTAATGATTCTGCAAAGCAAATGGATGATGTAATCATCTTTTCAATACTTGATGAATTCCCTTCGTGTTCCAAAACCTGGCAATTGGAAGCTAATAATTTCGGAAACGATTTTAATGATATGCAAATTGCTCTGTTTAATGATGAACGAAAATAAATACGCAGGTAATTCTATAAATATGTGAATCACCCAGTAACTGGTAAAGTAGCTACTCCTATTATTAACTGACTCTCCCCCAAAAGAAACGAAATCTTGGCAAAACCAACAGAAAATATATTATCGAATAAACTCTTGATACAACCACAATCTTTCACAAAACATGTTTACCTGAGGGTCTCCTTTCTAAGTATTATTGCTATTGTTATTATTATTCTTATCATTATTATTATCTAAATACAAAAAATTAAAGCACTTAAACAACGAACAAAAGAAAGAATGAGTTTCTAATATTTCATACACTTTCAGTGACATCTACAAAACTCTAAGGTAATAACACTCCCCTAATCACCCTAGGCTTGCTCCCATGCAGCATAAACTTTGTAGTGTAGAGGGGGTAGTGCCGCTAGTGCACCTCACGCGGTGCACTGTGGGCATTACTTAAGGATATTTGCAACGCCCATTCGGCCTATAGCTGTTCATTTTGCTGCAACTCAGTTTATAGTCTCTTTCTTCCATCTTATTTTCCACCCTCTCGTAACAGTTGTTCCATAGAGCAACTGATTTGAGGTTTTCCTCCTGTCACACCTCTCAGGCCCTGTTGTTTTCTGTTTCCTTTTTAGAGCCGAATAACTTCATAGTTCCCAGGCTTTTTGGGATAGATTTTATATCCCATTCCATTGTACAGTATAACCTATCAGATTACAATAAACAACAGAAGATAATTGAACCACAAGACCCAGATGGTGTCTACGAATTTCGATTCCATTTGCAGGAATTAAATTGCAATATACAGAGGATTACAGCTACAGATCCTCTGCCTCATGTATGTCCTGAACAGAAAACACAAGCGGCTCAGTTTTAGTCAAATTAGAGAAAGAATAGTTTTATGGGAAATTTTGCAATGATTATGTTTTGCCATTTATGGAGTAGTTGGATTTTTCTTGCATTGGAAGCCATAGATAACTTGAGTTATTTCACCGAAAATAAACTTCTTTGAGCAAAATCATCTCTGGAGAAGATATGGATATTCCTGGGTTTTATATAGTTATTCACTTCGGAGATGTTAGGTTTTTCATTCTGATTTTATTTCAAAGTTATTTTGTATTGCAGTTTCATTGCAGTGGAATGCAAATTTCTAGCATAGTACAATAGCAAGAAACTCTTTGATGAATTCATATTAATTTTATTGTTTATATATTATATTGAAAGGGGTCTTAATTATGGCTTTTTCTCTCACGCTTAATCATGGTGTAATATGTCCGTGGACTTCAAATGCCTTGCTACAGAATGGGACTTGAGGTGCTACAAAAAAAATAAAAAAACAATTAAATAAGAATAACTGTAGGAGCTCGCACTATTTTGGTCTTCAGAATAAGCCAAACTCTGGTTTTTTTTTTCATTATAAGTCGGGTCTAGGATTTAATGTCCTGAAGTATTATGTATCTTATACATATATATATATATATATATCTATAATATAATATAGTATATATATATCGTATATATTATACTATATATATATATATATTATCATATATATATATATATATATATATATATACTATATATTATATATATTTATATAGTATATATAAATATATATTCATGCAAAATGGAAACTCATAGTTGAGGTGCTGCAATGTATTCATTTTCAAATTCCAAGTCAAAAGGGACCAGACCCACATTCGTTTCTAACAATATTTACGTCATACATATCAGTTCAATTGCCAGCAGCCTTGCATAATGACACCTTCCACTTGGAAACAATCAGTCTATTCAGTGCAGGTGAAAGCACTTGTTATCCGAGAGTAAATAATTAAATTAATTCCTTGCGAAAGAAGAAAGAAGTAGTTCCTGTCCAGAGTGAGGTTTGTTGATAGTTTCCGCTCTCTTCCTCCGCTTGACTCTTTCAGAGGTGGAAACTTTGCAGCAACTACAAATTATTCTGGGCTGAAAAAGCGAGGAAAAGAAAATATAATTTCTTGTTAACTTCAAGCTCGTTTCGTTTATATTGTGTCTGACTTACGCTGCCTCCTTCTCTTGGTTGTGTAGTTTTGTGTTTCGGTGTTTATGTTGGTAGGTGTTTGAAATGTTATGAAGTAGGCTTTTCACTTATATTAGTATAACCGCTTAGGATTATGTAAAAAAGCTTCTTTTTATTCATCAGTAACTCTTTGGAGATTCATGAAATGTTATTTGCCATGTTAACAGTTAGCTCGATTTTATTA
>NC_061095.1:56831206-56839591 GCF_015104395.2 Macrobrachium nipponense | reverse complement strand
GGTAGACCATAATATATTAGCGAAGAAAATTAAGAAAACATAATATAGTGAAAAAAAGTAGGAAGGTGGTTAAAAGAATTTCTGCATACAGAAAACAGATAGTTATTGCAAACGATAAGAAATCGGATGAAGCTAAGGTAATTTCCGGTGTGCCACAAGGTACGGTGTTAGCTGCAATACAACACATATATATTATATATATGTGTGTGTGTGTGTGTGTGTGTGTTTGTGTGTATGTATTAATACCTGGAAAGTTTCTCTCTCTCTCTCTCTCTCTCTCGAGTAAACGGCATGTCTTCCAGCACTTTGTACTTTACAGCTCCCGAAGGAGGCCATTATTCCTTCCTTCCTGTCCTATTCTCGCTTCCCCTTAAGACAGAGTCCCTCGGGAGAGAGAGGAGGGAATCCTTCGTCTCTTTTTCCTGAAGGATTCACGAGGACTCTCAAGGATATGTAGGATGAGACACGTGCTTAAGGAGAGACGCCCATGTGGCTGCTTTATGTGTTTATGCGGGCGGTGCATAAAGGCTGCCTTGCAGTTGCTTCCTATGTTGAAATGAAATGGAATGGGGTTAGTAATGTTTATTCAATTTCAGTGTTTGCAAGCAAGGAAAAACAAGGAATTTAGTTTCAGTTTATTTTATATCTTATTATAAAGTAAACTTTGGTTTTGATAAAATATTCTGGATGGAAATGTAGTCTTTTGTGGATATGGAAGAACGACCGATACAGCATTTTAGTTTTTTATCTAGAATTTTAAATTTTATTTTCAAATTCATGTTTTGTTTTTAATTAGGAATTTCATCTTTAATTTAAAATTGTATCATTAGTTTAGTTTTATTTTATATTTTAAATTCTATTTCTCACTATAATTTTTACTTATATGTTAAAAATTTTATTGTTAATAATAATAATGCGCTATCATTTATACATAACTCATACCAATTACATCAGAAGTCGCTGCAGGGGGGGGGGGAGGGTATTGCAGTCAGGGAACCTCACGGTGGTGAACGTAGGCATTACTCAGTCAGGGAACCTCACGGTGGTAACGGTAGGCATTACTAAGGTGTTTTGCAGTGTTCCTTGGGCCCTATCTGCAACCTCTGTCACTCCTTTTATTGTACCTCCTTTCATATTCTCTCCCTTCCATCTGACCTTCCCCAACCCCTCACAGTGATTCATAGTGCAACTGGAAAAGGTTTCCCTCCTGTTACGCCTTTCAGACCTTTCACTCCCAATTTACCCTTGCAGCTTCTTACCGAATGGCCTTACACAGGTCCCCATAGCGCTTGGATTTTGGCCCGAATTCTATATTCTGGTCCCATTACTAACCCTTGGTTCTTGCTCCTCCAGTCTGAACCCCAAGTCTCTGAGGTCGAGGTTTCTGGGGTCGGTCACTTCCCGGGAGAAGTTTTTGTTTCCCTAAATCACAAAACTACCTCGCCCATAAATCATTTGTTTTGGCGGATGTTTAACGGACACGTGCCCTTATTGACTCCAGCACTCCTCATATATACGCTTGGTAAACTGGATGTTTGAATAGGAAATTATAACTGACTTTCACCGATGAGAAAGTGGACGTAAAATTTCTTGAAATGTAAGTCGAATAAAGTATGAACACTGGCACTGTGTTTCCTCACTCGTATACTCTGTTGCGAATTTATACACACACACACACACACACACACACACACACACACACACATATATATATACATATATATAATATATATATAATTAATATTAATATATATATATTATATATATATATATATTATATATATATATATATATATATATTATATATGTATATATATATATATATATATATATATTACTATATATATATATATATATATATATATATATATATATATATAGATATATATGTATATATAATATATATGATATATATATATATATATATATATATATATATATATATATATATAATATAGATATATATATATATATATATATATATATATATATATATATAGATATATATATGATATATATATATATATATCTATATATATATATATATATATATATTATATATATATATATATATATATATATATATATATATATATATATATATATATATATATATATATACATATCTACATATATATGATTCGGGAGGAAAGTCAATGAAAACAACAAACATCTCTTAATGGGACAGAAAAAAAAGGAAAAAACGTTATTTTATTTGCTGCTACTTCGTTTCCTCACCAGTCGTTTCCCGATTTGCACAGGGGAGGCTCCGAAATAGACGACTCGAGATTAAATTTAGACGCAAACAAAATTTTTCTATTTTTGTTATATATAAATATATATATATATATATATATATATATATATATAATCTATATATATATATATATATATATATATAACAAAATAGAAAGTTTGTATGCCGTCTAAATTTAATCTCTAGTCGTCTATATTCTGAGCCTCTGTGCAAATCGGGAAACGTCTGGCGATGAAACGAAGTAGCAGCAGAATAAAAGGCCGATTTCTTTATGTCCCATTAAGAGATGTTTGATGTTCGTGATCTTCCTCCCGAATCACCTCCCAGATCATTTTGCAATTCAGTCGGAAACGTGACAAAGAGGAGCAACGGGGAAGGAGATGGAGAAACAGTTGTCTTTAAATACTTTCATGATTCCACTTATGAAGGAAACATTCCCTTTGGCTCCCTCTCGGCTCCTTTTGGATTATTTTTCTGGTTTCAATTGAAATTCCATCATATTTTCCTCTCCTCCTACATACGAAGGTTTTTCCAAGTTCTTGAATGACCTTTTACTTATGATATAGTGATATTAATTATAATCGAAGCGTTTGCTCACGTATCTAGATATTCAATTTCAGTTCAATTTCCTACTGTATTATTTTCTGCGTTTTAATTAAACTTCCGTAATAATATTTCCTTCCCTCCTGCATATTATATTAACAAATATGTTAAACTATCCTACAATCATATTAACTATCATTTCAGTATAGCAAGGAAGTCTCTCTCTCTCTCTCTCTTCTCTCTCTCTCTCTCTCTCTCTCTCTCAAGCACTTAGTTCTTTACTGCTCCCATGAGAACGAAGGTGGTTATCCTTCTCTTTTCTTTCCCATTCTCGCTTCTCCCCAACACAGAGTCCTTACCTTACAGACCTTACATCTTGTTCGGGTTGCCCCAGGTCCCTCAGTGTGAGGCCACTCTAATGTCTACCAGAGAGTTGCTAGCACATCTTCGAGCTTATTCTTAAACACATCTACGCTCACTCCTGATATATTCCTCAGATGCGCTGGCAACGCATTGGATAGACGCTGCATTGTCGATGCTGGTGCTAGTGGATTAATGTTCGTGTGCTTTCCTTATTTTTCCTGGTATAGTTTTTGGGCACTATTAATCTACCTCTGCTTGCTCTTTCTTATATTTTTAGCTCCATGATGTTTTCGGCTATTCCTTCTATCTGTTTCCAGCCTGCCTGAATTATCATGTAGCGTTCTCTTCTCCTTTCTAGATTATATAATTTTAATGATGTAGTCTTTCCCAGTAGTCAAGGTCCTTAACTTCTTCTATTCTAGCTGTAAAGGACCTTTGTACACTCTCTATTTGTGCAATATCCTTTTGATAGTGTGGGTACCATATCATATTGCAATATTCAAGTGGACTACGAACATATGTTTTATAAAGCATAATCATGTGTTCAGCTTTTCTTGTTTGAAGTGCCGTAACAACATTCCCATTTTTGCTTTACATTTTGCCAATAGAATTGCTATTTGATCATTGCATAACATGTTCCTATTCATCATCACACCAAGGTCTTTAACTGCTTCCTTATTTGTGATTGTCTCATTATTTGGTCCCCTATATGTATATAGCTTTCCTTCTCTGTCTCCATAATTTTTATTGATTCAAATTTATCAGAGTTAAATACCATCCTATTTTACCCCTGCCCAATCATATACTTTGTTAAGGTCTCTTTGTAGAGCGTTCCTATCTTCATCACAAGCAATTTCTCTACTTATTCTTGTGTCATCTGCGAAACTACTCACTACCGAGGCCTTAACATTACTGTCTATGTCTGCAATCATAATAACAAACAGTAATGCAGCTACCACCGTACCTTGTGGCACACCGGATACTATCTTAGCTTCATCCGATTTCTCATCGTTTGCAATAACTATCTGTTTTTCTTGTTGTGTAAAAATTCTTTTTAACCATCTTCCTACTTTATCCACTATATTATGTTTTCTAATTTTCTTCGCTAATATATTATGGTCTACCTTGTCTAAAGCTTTTGCAAAGTCTAGATAAAACCACCATCTGTTTCATTTCCGCTTTCATATTTTTGTATATGTTCTCACGGTGGACTAACAGTTGGGTTTGTGTACTTTTTCCGGGTACAAAACCATGTTGTTCTATTAAACAAATTATTATTTTTTATTAAATGTTTCATAATATTATTCTTCATTACCCTTTCATACACTTTCATAATATGTGATGTTAGACTCACAGGCCTATAATTACTTGCCTCTAGTCGTGATCCACTTTTGAAAGTAGGGGTAATCTAAATGCTAATTTGTGCTCATCATAATCTTGCCAGTATCTACACTTTGTCTTAATAATATTGCAAGTGGTTTTGCGATAGAATGAACTACTTTCTTTAACAAATAGCAGGGACACCATCAGGACCTGCAGCGGGTCCATTTTTTATTTCATTAATAGCCTGCACAATATCAGCTTCATTAATATCTATGTCAGCTAAATATTCACTATTTTCGTCCCTTACTTCTATATCATTATCTTCATTATCAATTCTAGGGTGAATTCTCTCTTATATCGTTCTGCCAATATGTTGCATATTTCCTTTTTTTTACATTCGTTAATCTCCCTTCAATTCTTAGAGGGCCTATTTCTATTCTTCTTTTATTCATCTTTTTCATGTACGGTATAATAGTTTGGGGTTTTGCTGATATTTATTAGGGTTTTTTGTTTTTTCTTCCAAGTCCCGTTTTTTCATTTTCTTTGGATTGTATAATCTTTTGTTCTGCATTTTCTTTCTCTTACATTTTAGTTCTATAACTTTCCATGCTTTTTTTTCTTTTACAAGACCTTTTTTTCCACTTTCTGATTTTCTGGAACAAAATCCCTCTGTCTCTTGGTATGCATGACTGATGTTTACTTTTCTTCATCGGTATATATTTATCCACTATTTTCTCTAATATATATCTCCGTATTTACCCTTATGTCATCACTTATGAAAAATGGTATCCCAATCTTTGTTTAATTCTTCATTTATTTCTGAACCCATTTTATATCTTTACTGCAGAGTTGATTTTCCATATCCTTCCCACTTTTTAATTTCTTGCTTATCTCTGTTTTCACTTGCTTTGGAATGGACTGTTAATTCTATGACATTATGGTCTGAAATACTCGCATTATAAACTATTATTACTTTAACATAATTCATCTCATTCACAAATACTAGGTCTAAAGTATTTTCCTTTCTCGTTGGCAGGTAATTTAATTGTTGAATGTTGCATTCTAGTAGCATATCTAATAGCTTTTCGAATTGCCTCTTATCTTCTGCACTACTATTACTCCTCATTTTTTTATATGTATAAATACAACCACAATCTCCTATTCGTTCTTTCCAGTCTACAAAAAGGAAAGTTAAAGTCTCCAGATAGGAGAATAGTTCCAGTTCCTTGTGGGTCTTTTAACATATATCATCCATTTTTCTATTATTATGTCAAACTTTTAGTATTAGGGGGTCTATATATATATAGTTCATTAATTTTTCAGATTCAAATTCTACCGCTATTAGTTCACATTCTGAGTTACTCATATATTTTCCTTGTTTTTTGTCTTTCCATATATTGCAGTCCCTTGATTCCTATTTTTTTCTATCTGATCTATAAGTTTGGAACCCTTTTATTTGATCATCATTCCCAGTCTCTTGGGAATACCAGGTTTCACTTAAATTCATTATATCTATTTCCTTTTCAATTTGGGTTAGTTCTTCTAAGTACTCTATTTTTCTTTTTGAGTTACTCGTAACTAACCCATGCGCAATTTATCACTATGATGGTTTGCGTGTTTTCTCCTTCATTTTAATATGGGCAATAATAGGATTTCCCATGTCTCTTTCCTGTTCTGGTATGTTGTTCTTTTTTTCATTTCCAGAAATTCTGACATTAAAAAATCCAACTTTTCCATAATATTTTATCTTCCTTCATCATAATTATTCATTTTGTGTCTGAATCTGCAGTTTTTCGTTTTCTCCGTATTTGCAATATCCTCTTGCATCATAAATTTACAGTTCTTTATCTCTTGAATTGTATCTTGGAGCTGATGCTTGGAAATATTTTTCTTGACACACCACCTATCGCTGTGATGGCTGGTTTTTTTCCTTTCACCTGATATTCTTTGTTCTTCTCTTTGTTTGTTGTTTCTTTCTTATTTTGGATTTTATTATTTGATTGATTATTTATTTGATTTTGATTCATGGCTACAGGGTGCATATATTTACATTTTTTGTCGAAACTTACATCCTTTTCCTTCTTTTAGGTTTCTGCATATTTTTGGATGTAGATCTCTGCAATCATCCTCATAGCCGGGAGAGAGAGAGAGGGGAGGGGATTCTTCGTCTCTTGTTCCAGAAGGACTCCCGAGGCTTCCTCCAGGATGTGTTGGAAGAGATACGTACTTAATTAAGGAGAGACGCCGATGTGGCTCTTTCAGTGTTTGTGGGCGGTGCAATTGCTTCCTGTGTTGATGCTGAAATGGAATGAATTTATTCATTCGATGCCAGTGCTCGCAAGCATGCAATCGTTTGCCAATTGTCGTTGAATATATTTTTTTTAATTTTGTATTGTATATTATTCTGATGTAAACTTTGATTTTTTATAAAACATTATGAGCAGAAATTGAGTTTTTATGAAATGAAATAACGACCAACAGAGCATTTTAATGTTTATTTTTAATCTGAAATTTTTTTCAATTTGAAGTTTTGTTTTTAATTTAAAATTTTATCTTTATTTTAAATTTTATAATTATTTTAGTTTCATTTTGAATTTTTATTTTTATTTATAATCTTAATTCTTATTTATAATTTTAACTTTTATTTATAACTTTTTCCTTTTATTTTTAATAACAATGCGCTGTTCATAATTCATGTCTAATTACATCAGGAATCCACTGTCCCTTAGGTGGAGGGGACGCTGTCGGTGCACCTTATGTGGTGTACTGTAGGCATTACTAAAGGTCGTCTGCAGCATCCCTTCGGTCCCTACCTAGCTGCAACCAATTTCATTTTTTTACTGTCCCGTCCGTTCGTATTCCCTTTCTTCCATCTTAGTCTCTTCAACCCTCTCCTAACCATTGATTTCATGGTGCTTCAACTGCAAAAAGCCTTTCCTCCTGTTACGCCTTTCAAACCTTTTTACTCTCAATTTCCGGGTCAGAACTGAATGACCTCATTGGTACCAACGCTTGGCCATTGACCTACGTGTTAATTAGGAATTCCCGTAGAAACCGTTAAAATTGAAAGAACCATTTCTTTCACAGTAAATGGCTTCGAAATTGTTTATAGAGACAACATTTCACACGGGTAATCGAGATTATTACAAATGTGTTTCGTTCTGCGTCAGTTAGTGGTGGGGTCGTGGTTATGTTTTCTGTGTTGGGGAATTAACTTTAATTTGTTTGTTGAACATAGGTAACATGAAGTCAATTCGTCGATATGTGAATGGTAAGCTGAATAATGATTAAATAGACAATATGGAGATTGTCTTATCTCTCTCTCTCTCTCTCTCTCTCTCTCTCTCTCTCTCAGTTGTTTACTCTTTGAGGCGGAGGCTCCCTCCTCCCACTAATTGAATGAACCTAATGTCAGTCTTATTAAAACGTCAACATTGGACACATTTTATGCCTCAGGAGGAAGTGTTAGGTGTTCTTAGTTCATTTTTGGTCAGCAGTT
The DNA here is from genome assembly GCF_015104395.2 of Macrobrachium nipponense. Classification (NCBI taxonomy): domain Eukaryota; kingdom Metazoa; phylum Arthropoda; class Malacostraca; order Decapoda; family Palaemonidae; genus Macrobrachium; species Macrobrachium nipponense. The sequence continues at coordinate 56,831,606 of NC_061095.1, read as the reverse complement.
TTTACTTAACATTGTGGTGAACAATTGTCGTTTGATAACAGTCATATTCATATACGTTGGATTCCACGTTGGTTCAGAAGTATCCATTTATTTTTCAGCTTAACCCCCCCCCTGAAAAAAATACATTTTGAGGACTGGGGGAACAACATTAACAGTAATAGTTTTAAATTTTTGCACGTAAGTGACACAAACTACGACGTCTATGCATTTCTCGAAAATAAATGATGTGCCATTATTCTGATTCACAAAAACCATTATTGAATTCTTCAGAATCCCCATGAATAGAGAAAAGCAAAGCATTAGGTCACAGTAACGAAAAGCTACTTATAGTAAGATGACCATTACAGCCATGAACTCTCAACAAACGGAATCTCTATTTCAAGGCTGATTGGCAACTTCT
>NC_061095.1:56821206-56828706 GCF_015104395.2 Macrobrachium nipponense | reverse complement strand
CAAACAAATTGTGTCAAACAATATTTCGTTAAAACTCTACTCTGTTTCGGTATAAACGGTGTTCTATTACGTTCAACAAAGCAACGGATTTTGAATACAGACAGATTGTCATACAATACTTCAACGTGTGCGGTATTGTTTGAGCACAAACGGAATTTGTTCACCTGAATGAACAGCCTTCAGACAAGAGGGAGCAATCAGCATGACGGCCACAAACAGTTAGATTGACTGACAAAACACAAACCAGTACAAATATAAGTATTGTCAAAGTGAAAAGTGATGGCAGTTTCCAAACAAAGCAGTGTTGTCGACAGTTCCATCACAGAGGGAAGTGGTCATTTATACAATCGAGTTGTTTTGGATATTTAAATTACATGGCGTTCAATGTAAATTTTTTGCTGATGACACCCAGTTCTATTTAATAGTGGATGACATCATTGAAGATCAGGCTGTTATTGATAGACTTATGGCAGATGTTTCGAAATGGATGCAAAAGAAAAAGCTGAAACTAAATGAAAATAAAACTGAATTTATTCTAATTGGCACTAAATATAACTTAAGAAGGTTTGATAACGTTAATAGCATCTCAATCAATAAGGAAAATATTTTGTTAACTGATAGAGTCAGAGATCTCGGGGTAGTAGTTGATGGTTCTTTGACATTTGATGAACATATTAACAATGTGGTTAGGACCGCAAATTATCATCTGAGGAATATCGCATCCATTAGAAAATATCTTAACGAAGATGCCACTAAGCTGCTAATTAATAGTTTGGTTGTTAGTAGAGTGGACTATTGTAACTCGTTGTATTACAATTTACCTAATTATCGTCTTAAGAAACTTTAAATGATTTGAATAGAGCTGCTAGACTAATTGTTGGTATATCCCGCGAGAACATATTACTCCAACCTTAATTAAATTACAACTGGTTACCAGTCAAAGCAAGGATTATTTTTAAACTTTGCGTCTTAACATATCAGCTATTAACACGGGAGAGCCATTGTATCTTAAAGGTTGCCTGAAAAGATACGTAGTAGGGCCTGGTGTTCACACACGCCTTTCCCGTGATAATTTCAGACTTGATGAGCCTCGTGCAACGACCACTCTTGGTACGAGAACTATTGAAAACCCATTTATTTTCACTCTATAATACTGAGACAAATGCAATTAACCCTCTTTTCATTACATCGAGGTTCGGAAGACTAAGCGATGTTTACTGAGCCTCCTCGGGTGTTTCCAAAGAAAGCCTTCATCAGAGTGAATAAACTTTCGAAAGCAAGAAAAATAAAGACTTGGGGGAAATGAGACTTTAGGGGATAAAAGATATGCTGAAAAGGAGTTTGTCGAATTTATATGATATCAGGCCTTGTGTTTTGTATTGACAGTGATAGAGAGGGTCTGTTTGTTTAGATTGTCATGGTGGATTACACCACCAATTGCCCTCTTAAATCTGATGCCATCTTAAATCTGATGCCAGAACCGAAGATTATTCAAAATAGTTTTATAGGAAAGATGTTTCATCGAATTGAATAGCATAGATTTATTAAACGTTATGCAGTTCCCAGTTTCAGGGAGAGAAAAAAAAAAGTTCTTAATACATTGTTAAAGGTAATATTTGAAGACTTCTGAAGCTCTCAAATGTCCCACTTTCAGAGTAATTAAACCAAATATTTACGATTATAATGACGTTTTTAGAACAGTTCGTATTTTGCCTGACAGAGAGAGAGTACTTTTTGAGGAGGATGAATTTTCAACTGTTTCAGGTGGCTGGACGACATATGGATAGAAGCTTATTCCATTTATTTTCTGGTTAAGTGTTATATCATATAATATCTATATATGTTAATATATATATATATATATATATATATATATATATATATATATATATATATATATATATATATATACGTATATATATATATATATATATATATATATATATATATATATATATATATATATATATATATATATATATATATATATATATATATAAGTGCCACAACCAAATACCCCAAACCCACTTCGTCGTTCTGCCCACCTGAAGCAGTTCGAAATTCAGCCCCAAAAATGATCTGTGTGTGTGTGTGTGGTGTGTGTGTGTGTGTGTGTGTGTGTGTGTGTGTGTGTGTGTCGGAGGAAAAAAAATCCCGGGCCACAATATTGAAGTTAATTCTTTAACAAAAGTCACTTCGAGATTTATGGGATAACAGCTAAAAGTGATGCAGGAGAGAATAAAAATAAAATAAAAATAAAAGACAGCAGTTTTTACCTGAAAATATACCCAAGTCACTGCAAATATTGGGATCCGATAGTCGCCATCAAATCTGGGGATTATTTCAATTGTTTTCTCTTCTCTATGAAATAAAACTTGGAAACTCTAAAAGCGAATGTCAAAAGAGCAAAAGGATTTAGAGAAATAGTTGAACCTGTCAGTGGGGTAAGCTTCGGTATGAAGTGTGTGACTGTGTGTTTATGTATGTATGTGATTTCTATGACAGAATGTGATATCAACTAAAAAAAATAGTGACCTCTTTATCGAAGACTAAATCAAATGGTCAAGAACAGAAAATATGGTTCATTATTATTATCATTATTACTCCATACAGCCATGGACTTAGAACCATAGACTACAACGGCCACAACACAAAGATAAAACTACAACCGAAGGATTGACAACAGAATCATGGTACATAAACCTTCAATAACCCCCTCCCCAAAATCAACCATGCAAAACATAAATATAATCAGAAAGCGTTTTGGAAACGGGACCATATCCAATTCCTTCAGGCACGCAGAAGTCGACAACAAACGAAAGTTGCAAATTTCACTACGAGACTGAATAAAAGGGTCACTTTCTCTGGCTACGAAACTTTCTGGGGAAAGTCAACAGTGAACATGAATGGCGATTTTGGATTGACATTTTGAGGACCAGCCAAAATAATATATAGAATAGAATATAAAATTTAGGCCAAAGACCAAGCGCGTGGTGCTTAAGAGGTCATTCAGCGCTGAAAGGGGAATTGAGAGTAAAAAGTTTGAAAGGTGTACAGGAGGAAAACCTTTTGCAGTTGCACTATGAAACAATTGTTAAGAGAGGGGTGGAAAGTAAGATGGAAGAAAGGGAATATGAAGGAAGGTACAGTAAAAGGAATGAAAGGCGTTGCATCTAGGGGTCGGAAGGACGCTGCAACGAACCTTAAATAATGGTTACAGTGCACCGCATGAGGTGCACTGACGGCACTACCCCCTACGTGGTAAATATATAAAGGTCTGAACGTCCAACATTTGCAGCCCAAATGAATGTTAGAATATTATGCTGGAGTTAAAGGGAAAGATTTGAGTTGATCACAGACACGAAATCTTAACACATAAATGCAGTAGAGAGAGCTGTTCTGAACCGCACTTATATAAAAACTAAAATGAAGAGAAATTGATGGTTACAAAAACTGAATTCTGATTAGAATTCTTTTGATATAGAAACGCAATGTAGCTTCCAACACCCCCCCCCCCCCCAGTCTTCCTTCCTTCCTTCCTTTCTGAAGACTCCCCATCAATCATCCACGTCAGGGAGAGATCTCGAGATAATCATTCACCGAGATTCTCAACTTTTGGGAATTCAATTTTCGTAGCACAACTCCCTTGGTGTGTTTTGTCCAAATCTTATTTTCCCTTGCATTAAAAAACACGGCAGATAAAACTCGAATTGCAACGGCTTACTTAGGAACTGCAATTATTTTTAAATAAAGTTTTATTTTGGTTTGCAAATTATGTGCTTTTGATAATATTTACTTTCAATTCTAATATTCGTGTTGGTCATCAGCAATGGGCTTAATTTAAAGATGCCTGTGAGATAATACGATCTGTATCTGAGATACAATTAGGAGAAAGTCTCCAGAATGAAAGGATTTCCATGTTTATTTCTTTGAACACTTTATTGTAGACACTATTTGAATGCTTGTTATTCTAAAGATTTGGGGCGAAAAAAAAATGATTAAAATATGGCAGTAATATGTGACTAAAAATCCTATATTCTAATATATGACATTCATTTACAATGTCAATCTCAACGGCAACGTTAAACCTATTTATTTAAATTACACAGTTTAGAGGTCAAAGGTTACGCGAGTTTCACAGAGACATAAAGCATACTTATGTTTTTTTCCCAGCAATATTCATAAATTGGAGAGTTAGTTTCATTTGTCTACTGAAATCGGCGATATCTATGAACACACTTTTGCCTCTTCTTCAATCAGTGCGATGCAATACCTGACTCATGATTCTATAAAGACTCATGCCATTTCAAAGAGAGAGAGAGAGAGAGAGAGGAGAGTTTGAGAGAGAGAGACGAGAGAGAGATGATGATTAGAGGAGAGAGAGGAATGAGAGAGAGAGAGAGAGAGAATTGTACCCGTTCTGGCATATTTCCTTCAATCGTCAAATGGCTATTCAATAATCCAGACCCTCTGGAAGCTGGCATCAAGCTCTCTCTGGACTTCCTCATCTGGTCATTTCAGAAATATGTTACGAATGAACATGAAATCCATTATTGTGCTTAACTGGATTTATCAAGTAGAATATTATATATATATATATACTATATATATATATATATATATATATATATATATATATATATATATATATAATATATATATACGTATATATATATATATATATATATATAGTATATATATATATATATATATATATATATATATATATACATATATATATGTATATATATATATATATATATATATATATATATATACATATATATATGTATATGTATATATATATACTATATATATGTATATGTATATATATGTATATATAAAAAGTAAGAAGCCACTTGCAACAGACTGAGTAACGGCACCTTCCACCCTCCAACATCTGATTCCCGCTGACTCTGAGTGCTGTGGGTCATTTGGCCTCCCTTGGAATATTCATATAATATTTATGTTCAATTAACAACATCTAACAGACATTTAACTGGTGATGTTTCTTGGGTCGCTTTCCCCTCCATCTGTGTCAAATATTCATCGAAATGATAATGAATTTAACTCAATAAATAATTGACTGAATTTGGCCTGATGAATTCAAGCAGCGTTCTTCGACTTCGCAGATCGACTACAGTTCAGGAGGATCTTATGTGGGGTTGAGTCCTGAACCTCACGGGAAAAAGGGGGTTGTTGTTGTTTAGGGGTTGCATTATGTTGGCGAGAGGTTGTGATGATGAAATAAAGCGTGGGAACCGTAATAGGTGTTTTCAGACTTGTAACCCGGCTATTTTTTTGTTGGTTTTGTTTTGTTATATATATATATATATATATATATATATATATATATATATATATATATATATATATATATATATATATATATATACTATAAGCGAATACCACCGGAAAATGATAGGCAGAAAATCAATACCAAGTCTTTCTCCAGAAAGAAAGCGAAAGGCGACCTCTGCTATCAATATGCTGAAACAAGCAAGAACTATTGACGAACTTTCTCATCTTGTTAAAGAGTTAATAGTTGTAAACAAACTTACTTCCTTTGTTTTAAAATGACGAAGATGCAACGAAGACTTTTGTTATTAAAGTCACACAAAGCTAAATGAATCGAAATCATAGTTGGGAGAGATATATAATTCATTGGACCAAAAATAAATGTAAATGTCCCTGAAAATAAACCAATAAGTTCGTCAAATTCATTTTCTGCCGTCGTTTATCCGGTGAAGAATGCAGTTGCAGTTCAATATGAAATGCTTCGTCATTTTTATGGATCCGGTGGTTTTCTTTATGCAGTACACAAATGCATACATAAACACACATTCGTTATTATATGCCAGATATTTTCGACAGTCAATAACAGCAACTTTGTGGAGAACGGAGAAGCAGCCTCAGACGAAGGCTTTGAACAGAAGAGACTTCTCGCACGAGCTCTTTTGTTTCATAAACTCGAGAGCTGCTATATAGTATTCCGGTGGCTGGTGGACTGAGCGAATCTTGTTGGCAGTCGTCCTCAAGAATTGCATTTGCCAATAAAAACAGATCTCGGATTCTTTCAGTGGTTACTGAATGTCATATATTTGAAACAAATATTTCGTGGGAGATTCACAGGTTCGTATGCAAATATACTTGTGTTTAGATGCAAACAAACATCAGCTAAATTCAGCAAGTATCGAATGACACACACACACGTTATGTACACACAACAAAGCTAAACCTTACCCCAACTGCCTCTGCAGGCGTGACTCCAGAAAGGGTGTAATGTCACTAAAATCCTTCCTCCTCCTCAGAGTGAAGCCCTTGCAGCAGCTAGGATGCTTCTAGCAGCAAATCAACCATTAAGTTGGAGTCACAAAACCAAACAATCATCCCAGTGGGCCACAAACACTATAATTTGTTGGTCTGACGAAGAGACGGATAAGTGATGTTTTGAGACTCTGAGACGAAGGTGAAAGGGCAGTGAAGTCAGTGAGTACAGAATAGAACAGACCGAGGCAGAGACTCAGACAAGAGTCTCCATCTGACTACCCGTAGAAGAGAGGCAGATGGGTAGTCAGTTTCATTATCAACGTGAAAGGGAATGATTGGGTCAGCCATTTTGACCTCTGGGAAGTCGTTATCCTTGGTCAAATCATCCTATGAATTGTTATCTGGGGGATGAACTGAATTACTTCTGGCGAGAGACCACAATAACTGGAGAAGGAGACATTCCTTTCCAGGCCAGAGAAAAACAAGACTGAGATTGTGAACGCAGCACTTATTTTAGATGTGACATATAAAATAACATTCACTTCGTAATTATAATGACTTCATTGTTCTGTAGCCACACTGAAACCATTTCAGTGTACCCATACATCAGGAAGTGTTCCCACTACCTACATTGTGCCACAAAAATGCCCTGATGAGGGGCAGAATAAAAATACTATTGAATTTTATGCCATCATATTTGACGACTAATGATCACTGCGGAAAAAATGAACTTTGGAAAATCCTGGTCAGTAATCATTTTGGGGAAAAAATAGAGGTGCGTTTGACGAGGCTTCTGTTGTTACAGTTACACACACACACACACACACACACACACATATATATATACTATATATATATATATATATATATATATAGATATATATATATATATATATAATATATATATATGTTTGTTTCATATTTTTGTAATTTTTGGTTAAAAAGAAAAAGCCACAGGAAAACAAGTTTAAATGAATAAACAGAAAAACAGAACTTTCAATCTTTACTCAAGTCTCTGCTTTGAAATTTCAAAGCTCGTATTTTCTTTAATTTATTTATGATTAGCTCAAACTCTGTGTTTTGTTTCTACAGTGGTTTTTTCGTAACTCAAGTTCTCTGCTTTGAAATTTCAAAGCTCGTATTTTCTTTAAGGTTATTTATTGATTAGCTCAAACTCTGTGTTTCTACAGTGGTTTTTTCGTAAACCATTAAATTTTTTCGTAACCATTC
>NC_061095.1:56777267-56820706 GCF_015104395.2 Macrobrachium nipponense | reverse complement strand
GAATGGTTACGAAAAAATTTAATGGTTACGAAAAAAACCACTGTAGAAACACAGAGTTTGAGCTAATCAATAAATAAATTAAAGAAAATACGAGCTTTGAAATTTCAAAGCAGAGAACTTGAGTAAAGATTGAAAGTTCTGTTTTTCTGTTTATTCATTTAAACTTGTTTCCTGTGGCTTTTTCTTTTTAACCAAAAATGACAAAAATATGAAACAAACACAGACACGAACAATTAAACAATGTGCAACGCAAGTGAAAACAAAAAGATTACAACAGAAACAGAAACAAATTGCTTGACGAAAACAAACGTCGAATGAAATAGGTCAGGCTGTGGTTTGTTATATGTCCAGACTTTGAAACACATTGTACCTTTTGTAGAGACAAGCCTTTCTTTTGCAATATTAGTTTTTCCTTTTTTTTATTTGTAGAGAGGAAGGAAGCAGTCCTGGAGGGAAAAGGGATATTGTGATATTACCTTTTTGTGAGTGACACCATTTGTCAATTCTCTCTTTCATTCGGCCTTGGACACTGTAACTGAAAGCTGGTGGCATTCGGTGGGGGAGGCAGGAATGTGTCCACTGAGTGTTTTTTTTTATTTACTTATATTTATTTTATTTATTCTTATTTTTCGAATCTTAAAAAAGGGTTCGCATATTTTTTGTCCGTCTTCTCAGTAGTTCGAAAGTTCTTTTGTTGACCTACTTCATAGAACCTTTATGTACGTAAAAGGAAATGTTCGGTTTGTATCAGATAATAGTTTGTGAATCTTATTTATTTTAAAAATGAGTTCTTTTTTTCAGATGCTATCAGAACAGTTGGGTACTTCATTGAACACCTTCAGTTTATAATCGCAAAATATCTCTGTGGAAGGGAAGCGTTTAATTTGTGTAATACAATAGTTTGTATATATCATAAGTCTTCAAAATGATTCAAAACTTTCTTTGTTTACATAATAAATAGGACTTGATCGGTTCATAATCGTCATATCTGTCAGAGAAGGAAGTTTGGTTCTTACTAAGAGAATATCTTGACTGATCGAATAAGTTTAATCTGTGTCAAATGATATTCTGTACATTTTATGAGTTAAAATAATAGGTTCCACACTTCCTTTTTCTTACTTACTTAGTATAATGCTTGCTTTATAAAGATGAAATATCTACAGAAATAGAAAATGGTTACTCTGTGTCAAATAATTGTTTGCAAATGTCACTAATTCCACAAATGATCCCACACTTCCTCTCCTTACCTGCTTGAGAGAGAGAGAGAAGAGAGAGAGAGAGAGAGAGCGAGAGAGAGAGATGAGAGAAGAAGAGGGAAGAGAGAGAGAGAGAGCACCTGGCTTCTTCTTCATGTTGACAAAATAGTTAAGCAGAAGGGAAGTAAATATGATGCTTGTTGTTGAGATGTAGTGACCGAATTAATATCTTTACTTAGTCCCGGATCTGGCTGTAGTTCTGTTGAATAACTTGAATAGGGAAATATTATTGCTTTCTATTTAAATATTCATATGTATATATCCAGGAAATCTGGTTGTGATGTCATCAAAGACAGTTGTAGTTTCGTCATGAAAAAAATCTGTTTAGTTTCTTGTTTCGCATGGAAAGATGGACATTATATTCTCATAGATATTTAGAAATATACTGATGCCATGAAGACTGTCATTGATCATTTGGAATTGTTTCCCCTTGAGTGAATTATTGTTATAATATCTTGAAAAAGAAAATTTATGAAAGAGTGATTGCATATCAAACCTTGTTTATATTTGATCAAAAATGTCTTTTGAAAGTTGTAGCTGATTCATTGATAATATTTGTTTCTCAATTTATTTTATACAAACCTGTGGTACATTCAACTGTTATGGAAGAGATACATGGCATTTAGTACAGGCTTCGCAATACTATTGAAATACCTGTAATTAGAGAACGTAACTGAATACCTGATTAGTGGCCATTAACAAAATATATAATATATATAAATATATACATATATATATATATATATATATATATATATATATATATATATATATATATGTATATATATATATATATAGTATATATATATGTGTGTGTGTGTGTGTGTGTGTGTGTGTGTGTGTGTGTGTGTGTGTGTGTAACTGTAACAACAGAAGCCTCATCAAACGCACCTCTATTTTTTCCCCAAACCCAAAATGATTATTGAGCAGGATTTTCCAAAGTTCATTTTTTCCGCAGTGATCATTAGTCGTCAAATATGATGGCATAATTCATAGTATTTTTATTCTGCCCCTCAGCAGGGCATTTTTGTGGCACAATGTAGGTTAGTGGGAACACTTCCTGATGTATGGGTACACTGAAAGGGTTTCAGTGTGGCTACAGAACAATGAAGTCATTATAATTACGAAGTGAATGTTTATTTATATGTCACATCTAAATAAGTGCTCCGTTGACAATCTCAGTCTTGTTTTTCTCTGGCCTGGAAAGGAAGGTCTCCTTCTCCAGTTATCGTGTTCTCTCGCCAGAAGTAATTCAGTTCATCCCCCGGATAACACTCAATTCATAGGATGATTTGACCAAGGATAACGACTTCCCAGAGGTCAAAATGGCTGTCCAATCATTCCCTTTCACGTTGATAATGAAACTGACTACCCATCTGCCTCTCTTCTACGGGTAGTCAGATGGAGACTCTTGTCTGAGTCCCTGCCTCGGTCTGTCTTATTCCTGTACTCTTCACTCACTGCCCTTTCACCTTCGTCTCAGAGAGTCTCAAAACATCACTTATCCGTCTCTTCTTCAGACCAACAAATTATAGTAGTTGTGCCTCTGGGATTGTTTGGTTTTGTGACTCCAACTTAATGGTTGATTTTGCTGCTAGAAGCATCCTAGCTGCTGCAAGGGCTTCACTCTGAGGAGGAGGAAGGATTTTAGTGACATTACACCCTTTCTGGAGTCACGCCCGCAGAGGCAGTTGGGGTAAGGTTTAGCTTTGTTGTGTGTACATAACGAGTGTGTGTGTCATTCGATACTTGCTCAATTTTAGCTGATGATTGTTTGAATCTAAACACAAGTATATTTGCATACGAACCTGTGAATCTCCCACGAAATATTTGTTTCAAATATATGACATTCAGTAACCACTGAAAGAATCCGAGATCTGTTTTTATTGGCAAATGCAATTCTTGAGGATGACTGCCAACAAGATTCGCTTTCGGCTGGCTCAGTCCACCAGCCACCGGAATACTATCTCGAAGCTCTCGAGTTAATGAAACAAAAGAGCTCGTGCGAGAAGTCTCTTCTGTTCAAAGCCTTCGGCTAAGGCTGCTTCTTCGTTCTCCATTAAGCTGCTGTTATTAACTGTCGAAAATATCTGGCTATAATTGCGAAGTGTGTATATGTATGCATTTGTGTACTGCATAAAGAAAAACCATCGGATCCCATAAAAAATGACGAAGCATTTCATATAGAACTGCAACTGCATTCTTCACCGGATAGACGGCAGAAAATGAATTTGACGAAGTTATTTTCAGGGACATTTACATTTATTTTTGGTCCAATGAATTATATATCTTTCCCAACTATGATTTCGATTCATTTAGCTTTGTTTGACTTTAATAACAAAAGTCTTCGTTGCATCTTCATTTTAAAACAAAGGAAGTAAGTTTGGTTACTACTATTAACTCTTTAACAAGATGAGAAAGTTCGTCAATAGTTTCTTGCTTGTTTCAGCATATTGATAGCAAAGGTCGCCTTTCGCTTTCTTTCTGGAGAAAGACTTGCATTTGATTTTCTGCCTATCATTTTCCGGTGGTATTCGCTTATAGTATATATATATATAATATATATATATATATATATATATATATATATATATATATATATATATATATATATATATAACAAAACAAAACCAACCAAAAAAATAGCCGGGTTATAAGTCTGAAACACCTATTACGGTTCCCACGCTTTATTTCATCATCACAACCTCTCGCCAACATATGGAACCCCTAAACAACAACAACCCCCTTTTTCCCGTGAGGTTCAGGACTCAACCCCACATAAGGTCCTCCTGAACTGTAGTCGATCTGGAAGTCGAAGAACGCTGCTTGAATTCATCAGGCCAATTCAGTCAATTATTTATTGGGAGTTAAATTCATTATCATTTCGATGAATATCTGACACAGAATGGAGGGGAAAGACACCCAGAACATCATCATTTAAATGTCTGTTAGATGTTGTTAATTGAACATAAATCTTATATGAATATTCCAAGGGAGGCCAAATGACCACAGCCACTCAGAGTCAGCGGGGAATCAGATGTTTGAGGGTGGAAGGTGCCGTTACTCAGTCTGTTGCAAGTGGCGTCTTACTTTTATATATACATATATATATACATATACTATATGTATATATATATACATATAACATATATATATGTATATATATATATATATATATATATATATATATATATACTATATATATGTATATATATATATATATATATATATATATATATATATATACGGATATATATATATATATATATATTATATATATATATATATATAGATAGTATATTTATATATATATATATATATAATATTCTACTTGATAAATCCAGTTAAGCTCAATAATGGATTTCATGTTCATTCGTAACAGATTTCTGAAATGACCAGATGAGGAAGTCCAGAAGAGAGCTTGATGCCAGCTTCCAGAGGGTCTGGATTATTGAATATCCATTTGACGATTGGAAGGAAATATGCCAGAACGGGTACATCTCTCTCCTCCTCTCTCTCTATCTCTCTCTCTCTCTCTTTGAAATGGCATGAGTCTTTACAGAATCATGAGTCAGGTATTGCATCGCACTGATTGAAGAAGAGGCAAAAGTGTGTTCATAGATATCGCCGATTTCAGTAGACAAATGAACTAACTCTCCAATTTATGAATATTGCTGGGAAAAAAACATAAGTATGCTTTATGGTCTCTGTGAAACTCGTGTTACTTTTGACCTCTAAACTGTGTAATTTAAATAGTTTTTAACGTTGCCGTTGAGATGACATTGTAAATGAATGTCATATATTAGAATATAGGATTTTTAGTCACATATTACTGCCATATTTTAATCATTGTTTTTTTTCGCCCCAAATCTTTAGAATAACAAGCATCAAAATAGTGTCTACAATAAAGTGTTCAAAGAATAAACATGGAAATCCTTTCATTCTGGAGACTTTCTCCTAATTGTATCTCAGATACAGATCGTATTATATCACAGGAATCTTTAAATTAAGCCCATTACTGATTGACCAACACGAATATTAGAATTGAAAGTAAATATTATCAAAAGGCACATAATTTGCAAACCAAAATAAAAACTTTATTTAAAAATAATTGCAGTTCCTAAGTAAGCCGTTGCAATTCGAGTTTTATCTGCCGTGTTTTTAAATGCAAGGGAAAATAAGATTTGGACAAAACACACCAAGGGAGTTGTGCTACGAAAATTGAATTCCCAAAAGTTGAGAATCTCGGGTGAATGATTATCTCGAGATCTCTCCTGACGTGGATGATTGATGGGGAGTCTTCAGAAAGGAAGGAAGGAAGGAAGACTGCGGGGGGTGTTGGAAGCTACATTTGCTTTCTATATCAAAGAATTCTAATCAGAATTCAGTTTTTGTAACCATCAATTTCTCTTCATTTTAGTTTATATATAAGTGCGGTTCAGAACAGCTCTCTCTACTGCATTTATGTGTTAAGATTTCGTGTATGTGATCAACTCAAATCTCTCCCTTTAACTCGAGCATAAGATTGTAACATATATTTGGGCTGCAAATGTTGGACGTTCAGATCTTTATATATTTACCACGTAGGGGGTAGTGCCGTCAGTGCACCTCATGCGGTAACCATTATTTAAGGTTCGTTGCAGCGTCCTTCCGACCCCTAGATGCAACGCCTTTCATTCCTTTTACTGTACCTTCCTTCATATTCCCTTTCTTCCATCTACTTTCCACCCCTCTCTTAACAATTGTTTCATAGTGCAACTGCAAAAGGTTTTCCTCCTGTACACCTTTCAAACTTTTTACTCTCAATTCCCCTTTCAGCGCTGAATGACCTCATAGGCACCAGCGCTTGGTCTTTGGCCTAAATTTTATATTCTATTCTATTTATATATTTTGGCTGGTCCTCAAAATGTCAATTCAAAATCGCCATTCATGTCACTGTTGACTTTCCCCAGAAAGTTTCGTAGCCAGAGAAAGTGACCCTTTCATTCAGTCTCGTAGTGAAATTTGCAACTTTCGTTTGTTGTCGACTTCTGCGTGCTGAAGGAATTGGATATGTCCCGTTTCCAAAACGCTCTCTGATTATATTTATGTTTTGCATGGTTGATTTTGGGGGAGGGGGTTATGAAGGTTTATGTCCATGATTCTGTTGTCAATCCTTCGGTTGTAGTTTTATCTTTGTGTTGTGGCCGTTGTAGTCTATGGTTCTAAGTCCATGGCTGTATGGAGTAATAATGATAATAATAATGAACCATATTTTCTGTTCTTGACCATCTGATTTAGTCTTCGATAAAGAGGTCACTATTTTTTTAGTTGATTTGCACATTCTGTCATAGAAATCACATACATACATAAACACACAGTCACACACTTACATACCCGAAGCTTACCCCCCTGACAGGTTTCAACTATTTTCTCTAAATCCTTTTGCTCTTTTGACATTCGCTTTTAGAGTTTCCAAGTTTTATTTCATAGAGAAGAGAAAACAATTGAAATAATCCCCAGATTTGATGGCGACTATCGGATCCCAATATTTGCAGTGACACTTGGGTATATTTTCAGGTAAAAACTGCTGTATTTTATTTTTATCTTTTATCTTTTTTTTCATTCTCTCCTGCATCACTTTTACCTGTTATCCCATAAATCTGGAAGTGACTTTTGTTCCAGAATTAACTTCAATATTGTGGCCCGGGATTTTTCCTGACACACACACACACACACACACACACACACACACACACACACAGATCATTTTTGGGGCTGAATTTCGAACTGCTTCAGGTGGCAGAACGACGAAGTGGGTTTGGGATTTGGTTGTGGCACTTATATATATATATATATATATATATATATATATATATATATATATATATATATATATATATATATATATATATACGTATATATATATATATATATATATATACGTATATATATAAATATATATATATATATATATATATATATATATATATATATATATAACATATATAGATATTATATGATATAACACTTAACCAGAAAATAAATGGAATAAGCTTCTATCCATATGGTCGTCCAGCCACCTGAAACAGTTGAAAATTCATCCTCAAAAAGTACTCTCTCTCTGTCAGGCAAAATACGAACTGTTCTAAAAACGTCATTATAATCGTAAATATTTGGTTTAATTACTCTGAAAGTGGGACATTTGAGAGCTTCAGAAGTCTTCAAATATTACCTTTAACAATGTATTAAGAACTTTTTTTTTCTCTCCCTGAAACTGGGAACTGCATAACGTTTAATAAATCTATGCTATTCAATTCGATGAAACATCTTTCCTATAAAACTATTTTGAATAATCTTCGGTTCTGGCATCAGATTTAAGATGGCATCAGATTTAAGAGGGCAATTGGTGGTGTAATCCACCATGACATCTAAACAAACAGACCCTCTCTATCACTGTCAATACAAAACCACAAGGCCTGATATCATACTAAATTCGACAAAACTCCTTTTCAGCATATCTTTTATCCCTTTAAGTCTCATTTCCCCCCAGTCTTTATTTGCTTTCGAAAGTTTATTCACTCTGATGAAGGCTTTCTTTGGAAACACCCGAGGAGGCTCAGTAAACATCGCTTAGTCTTCCGAAACCTCGATGTAATGAAAAGAGGGTTAATTGCATTTGTCTCAGTATTATAGGTGAGTGAAAATAAATGGGTTTTCAATAGTTCTCGTACCAAGAGTGGTCGTTGCACGAGGCTCATCAAGTCTGAAATTATCACGGGAAAGGCGTGTGTGAACACCAGGCCCTACTACGTATCTTTTCAGGCAACCTTTAAGATACAATGGCTCTCCCGTGTTAATAGCTTGATATGTTAAGACGCAAAGTTTAAAAATAATCCTTGCTTTGACTGGTAACCAGTGTAATTTAATTAAGGTTGGAGTAATATGTTCTCGCGGGGATATACCAACAATTAGTCTAGCAGCTCTATTCAAAATCATTTAAAGTTTCTTAAGACGATAATTAGGTAAATTGTAATACAACGAGTTACAATAGTCCACTCTACTAACTACCAAACTATTAATTAGCAGCTTAGTGGCATCTTCGTTAAGATATTTTCTAATGGATGCGATATTCCTCAGATGATAATTTGCGGTCCTAACCACATTGTTAATATGTTCATCAAATGTCAAAGAACCTCAACTACTACCCCCGAGATCTCTGACTCTATCAGTTAACAAAATATTTTCCTTATTGATTGAGATGCTATTAACGTTATCAAACCTTCTTAAGTTATATTTAGTGCCAATTAGAATAAATTCAGTTTTATTTTCATTTAGTTTCAGCTTTTTCTTTTGCATCCATTTCGAAACATCTGCCATAAGTCTATCAATAACAGCCTGATCTTCAATGATGTCATCCACTATTAAATAGAACTGGGTGTCATCAGCAAAAAATTTACATTGAACGCCATGTAATTTAAATATCCAAGACAACTCGATTGTATAAATGACCACTTCCCTCTGTGATGGAACTGTCTGACAACACTGCATTTGTTGGAAACTGCCATCACTTTGACAATACTTATATTTCTACTGGTTTTTGTTGTCAGTCAATCTAACTGTTTGTGGCCGTCATGCTGATTGCTCCCTCTGTCTGATGGCTGTTCATTCAGGTGAACAAATTCCGTTTGTCCTCAAACAATATTGCTCACGTTGAAGTATTGTATGACAATCTGTCTGTATTCAAAATCCGTTGCTTTGTTGAACGTAATAGAACACTGTTTATACCGAAACAGAGTAGAGTTTTAACGAAATATTGTTTGACACAATTTGTTTGGATTCAAAATTGTTGCTTTGTGGGCGTTTGTTAAACTACTGTAGGACAGTTCTTCTTAAACAAGTTTCAAATGCAGAATTGTTCCTGTAGAACGTTTGAAGGTCTGGTAGGATATTTTTCTTCTCAGAAGTTGAGGATTCCCGTCCTTATCCAAAGATTAAATAAGTTTGTTTTTAGAAAATCCTAGAACTACTGTTTTACTCTGTACCAAATCCTGTACTTGCTGTTTTTCATGTTGAACCAAGAGAGAGAAACCGGTGATTTGATCAACTATTTTTCAAACGAATAAAAGAATTAAATGTTTTTATATGACTATAAAATATGTATATCCTATAAAATAAATATAGTTGACTTTTTTTTTCTTTTTTTTTCTGAGCAGCAACTCATCGAGTTACTGGTCCACTATACTTAAAACGAATTGGCTTCGTCGGAGATGTGCTCCGACATGAATTATTCTAGTGCCATCTCTTCCTCCCTCACGGGATCGACCATTGTGGAGGGACATACATCAGCCATATCGATCTTTCTTCAGTTTTTCATTCCTATAATGTCTGCCTGTCTGTTGATTGTGTTCATAAAGTATTGGTTTTTATATTCACTGTTTTTCATGATGCAACAGCTACCACTTCTACTACTAATGATGATAAAGGTAACAAGACAAATTTTTTATCATCACCTAAATGAAGTGCTCATGTATTACATAAAGACAAACAAATTACTTAACAGATCTTCATTCAATTGATTTCTATCAAAGCATCTTGAACTCACATCATCCAGTTATTTCAGGAGATGGTATCAGTTCCGTTATTTCCTTCCTCGATTTGTTCCATAATGTCAAGTGTTACTGATTGAAGTCCTTATTTTTAACAATAGATTGTTCTCGGCGCTCGTGAAACATGAAAATGAAATGCTAATTATAAAAGATCCAATAACAACGCCTCTTCTGGCTGGGATATAATAAGGACGTGCGTTTGTTGGTCCTTTTCGGCCTCTGCAATATATTAGGGGTCCCTAATAAAAGGATGTCGGAAGTCTGGTATATGTGTAGAGCTCTCTCTCTCTCTCTCTCTCTGTATATTATATACATACATATGTACAAATGGTATGGTTCGAGACCTTGTCTTGTCAACAAGAGGGCAGAGTTCAATCCCAAACGCGTAACTGTCAGCCCCAGAAGTATTCTTTAAGTAAGCTTAAACCATAGAGTAATTATGTGTTGCATCATAAACTGCTTTGTAGTAGTGAGTGTCTGTTCCGAGTTCAGAGAATCAACCCCGATTTCATTGAGCAGAAAACCGACAGGAATCCGTCACAACAATGAAAAGAGGAGGAAACAAGATGGAATCAGCCACATATCCTTTAAGGGATCCTCTTTTATAGAGGGTATATACCCCTCTTTATCAACCCCCTCCCCCCGGGGCTTGGACAGGACCTAACGACCCCCTTAATTGCCTGTCATTGCAAGACGTTTTCTACGAACTATTCTCTATACTGAAATGTTAGGAAATAATTATGTTCGTGGAGGGTTGGGGATGTGGCGTTTTAGACGAAGGGTTTCCACTCTCGCTTATGTTGGGTTCAAAAGTTTTTCACTTTTCGTTCCGTTATATATGTATGTATGTATGTATGTGTGTTATAAATATATATATATATATATATATATATATAGATATATATATATATATATATACACTATACCTGTGTATATATATATTATATCTATATAGGCACATGTATATTTTGTATGTAGTATGTCTAAAATGTATATATGGTGACATGCCAACACCATAACCACATGTTACTACATGCCACATTTATGACGAAAATGAGACTATTTAAACGAAGCAAGAGAAAACGTTTTCTTCAAGAATCCAAAGAAAGACAAAACAAAAACAACCGAAATGACTCCAGTGAAATCAAAGAAACTTTAAGCCTTCTTATATAGAAGCGTCAAAGAAAAATCTTTCAGAATAAATCACTGGGAGATGGATAGGGGAGGAGGAGACCGGAGATGACGTCATCTAAACACCACAATACAGCTTATTCCAGCACCAGAGGAAGACGAAGCGAGACATGAAGAGAGGAATTCGATGTCATGACTGAATGAAACATGACGAACGGAAGGGAGAAGATGGGCAGAGGCTAATAACGCCGTGAAAATGTAGTAAATAAAGGCATTTAACGTTGGCGACTGATGGCAACTTATTTCTCTCAAAGTCGTGCGCATGCGTGAATGTTGACCTATGTCTGTTTGTGCGCATGCGAGTATTTTAATATAAATCCTTATATGGGCATCGAAATGCCTTCATTCGAGCACTGCAAAACAAGCAATGCAATGCCTGACATTGGCGATACAGGTGGACATTTGCCCAGACAGCGAAATATAGAGAAGTTGCCAATCAGCCTTGAAATAGAGATTCCGTTTCTTGAGAGTTCATGGCTGTAATGGTCATCTTACTATAAGTAGCTTTTCGTTTCTGTGACCTAATGCTTTGCTTTTCTCTATTCATGGGGATTCTGAAGAATTCAATAATGGTTTTTGGGAATCAGAATAATGGCACATCATTTATTTTCGAGAAATGCATAGACGTCGTAGTTTGTGTCACTTACTGAAAAATAAACTTACTGTATGTTCAGTCTCAAAATGTTTCGGTAGCGAATAATGATACTTCTGAACCACGTGATCCAACGTATATGAATATGACTGTTATCAAACGACAATTGTTCACCATAACGTTAAGTAAAAACTGCTGACCAAAAAATGAACTAAGAACACCTAACACTTCCTCCTGAGCATAAAAATGTGTCCAATGTTGACGTTTTAATAAGACTGACATTAGGTTCATCCAATTAGTGGGAGGAGGGAGCCTCCGCCTCAAAGAGTAAACAACTGAGAGAGAGAGAGAGAGAGAGAGAGAGAGAGAGAGAGATAAGACAATCTCCATATTGTCTATTTAATCATTATTCAGCTTACCATTCACATATCGACGAATTGGCTTCATGTTACTATATTAACATACAAATTAAAGTTAATTCCCCAACACAGAAAACATAACCACGACCCCACCCACATAACTGACGCAGAAACCGAAACACATTTGTAATAATCTCGATTACCCGTGTGAAATGTTGTCTCTATAAATAATTTCGAAGCCATTTACGGTGAAATGGTTCTTTCAATTTTAACGGTTTCTACGGGAATTCCTAATTAACACGTAGGTCAATGGCCAAGCGTTGGTACCAATGAGGTCATTCAGTTCTGAACCGGAAATTGAAAGTAAAAAGGTTTGAAAGGCGTAACAAGAGGAAAGGCTTTTGCAGTTGAAGCACCATGAAATCAATGGTTAGGAGAGGGTTGAAGAGACTAAGACGGAAGAAAGGGAATACGAACGGAGGGACGGTAAAAAAATGAAAGTGGTTGCAGCTAGGGACCGAAGGGATGCTGCAGACGACCTTTAGTAATGCCTACAGTACACCACATAAGGTGCACCGACAGCGTCCCCCCCACCTAAGGGACAGTGATTCCTGATGTAATTAGATATGAATTATGAACAGCGCATTGTTATTAAAAATAAAAGTAAAAATTATAAATAAAAGTTGAAATTATAAATAAGAATTAGGATTATAAATAAGAATAAAAAATTCAAAATGAAAACTAAAATAATTATAAAATTAAACTAAAGATAAAATTCTAAATTAAAAAATAAAACTTGAAATTGAAAAAAATTCAGATTAAAAATAAACATTAAAATGCTCTGTTGGTCGTTATAACATATTCATAAAAAACTCAATTTGTGCTCATAATGTTTTATAAAAAATCATGTTTACATCAGAATAAAATCAATACAAAATTAACAAAAAAATAAAAAATATATTCCACGACAATTGGCAACGATTACATGCTTGCGAGCACTGGCATCGAATGAATAAATTCATTCCATTTCAGCATCAACATAGGAAGCAATTGTAGGGAGACATTCTGCACCGCCACAAACACTTACTTGAAAATACGTATCTCTTCCAACCCATCCTGGAGGAACCAGCCTCTTTGGAGTCTTCTTTGAACAAGAGACGAAGGATCCCTTCCTATCTCTCTCTCTCCGGCTATGAGGATGATTGCAGAGAATCTACATCCAAAAAACAAAAAAAAATATGCAGAAACCTAAAAGAAGGAAAGAATGTAAGTTCGACAAAAAATGTAAATATATGCACCCTGTATCCATGAATCAAAATCAAATAAATAATCAATCAAATAATAAAATCCAAAATAAGAAAGAGACAAACAAAGAGAGGAATAAAGAATATCAGGTGAAAGGAAAAAGCAAGCCATCATCGAGATATGCAGAGATGTCAGCAAAAATTTCAAAGCATCAGCTCAAAAATTCCTACTCAAGTGATAATAACTGTTATTTATTATGTAATATGTGATGTTAGACTCACAGGCCTATAATTACTTGCCTCTAGTCTTGATCCACTTTGAAAGTACGGGTAATATATGCTAATTTGTGCTCATCATAAATCTTACCTGTATCTACACTTTGTCTTAATATATTGCAAGTGGCTTTCGATAGAATGAACTACTTTCTTTAACAAAATAGCAGGAATTCCATCAGGCCCTGCTGCAGCTCCATTTTTAATTTCATTAATAGCCTGCACAATATCAGCTTCATTAATATCTATGTCACTAAATATTCACTATTTTCGTCCTTTACTTCTATATCATTATCTTCATTATCTATTCTAGGAGTGAATTCTCTCTTATATCGTTCTGCCAATATGTTGCAAATTTCCTTTTTTTTTTTCATTCGTAATCTCCCTTCAATTCTTAGAGGGCCAATTTCTATTCTTCTTTTATTCATCTTTTTTGCTTTATGAGTATAATTAGTTTGGGGTTTTGCTTTGATATTTTATTAGGGTTTTTTCTTCCAAGTCCCGTTTTTCATTTTCTTTTGATTGTATAATCTTTTTGTTCTGCATTTTCTATCTTACTTTTTAGTTCTATAACTTTCCATGCATTTTTTTTTCTTTGCAAGACCTTTTTCCACTTTCTGATTTTCTGGAACAAGATCCTTCTGTCTCTTGGTATGCATGACTGATGTTTACTTTTCTTCTTCGGTATATATTTATCCACTATTTCTCTAATATTTTATATAATATCTCCGTATTTACCCTTATGTCATCACTTACGAAAATGTTATCCAATCTTTGTTTAATTCTTCATTTATTTCTGACCATTTTATATTTTTTACTGTAGAAGTTGTATTTTTCCATATCCTTCCCACTTTTTCTTTCTTGCTTATTTCTGTTTTCACTTGCTTTGGTATGGACTGTTAATTCTATGACATTATGGTCTGAAATACTCGCATCATAAACTATTATTTCTTTAACTAATTCATCTCGTTCACAAATACTAGGTCTAAAGTATTTTCCTTTTCTTGTTGGCAGGTGATTTATTTGTTGAATGTTTTATTCTAGTAGCATATCTAATAGCTTTTCGAATTGCCTCTTATCTTCTGGCACTACTATTACTCTCTTTTTTATATGTATAAGTACAACCACAATCTCCTATTCGTTCTTTCCAGTCTACGAAAAAGGAAGTTGAAGTCTCCAGATAGGAGAATAGTCCAGTCCTTGTGATTTTTACATATATCATCCAACTTTTTCTATTATAAGTCAAACTCTTTAGTATTAGGAGGTCTATATATCACTATGTTTATTAATTTTTCAGATTCAAATCTCTACCGCTATTAGTTTCACATTCTGAGTTACTATATTTCTCATATATTTTTCCTTGTTTTTTGTCTTTCCCATATATTGCGGTTCCCCCTTGATTCCTATTTTTTCCTATCTGATCTATAAGTTTGGAAACCTTTTATTTGATCATCATTCCCAGTCTCTGGGAATACCAGGTTTCACTTATATTCATTATATCTATTTTCTTTTCAATTTGGGTTAGTTCTTCTAAGTACTCTATTTTTCTTTTTGAGTTACTCGTAACTAAACCCTGCGCATTCATCACTATGATGGTTTGCGTGTTTTTCTCCTTCATTTAATATTGGTAATAAATAAGGATTTTCCCTTGTCTCTTTCCTGTTCTGGTATGTTGTTTTTTTTTTTTTCATTTCCAGAATTCTGACATTAAAAAATCCAACTTTTCCATAATATTTGATCTTCCTTCATCATAATTATTCATTTTGTGTCTGAATCTGCAATTTTCTTCGTTTCTGCAATATCCTCTTGCAAGTGTATGAAAGGGTAATGAAGAAAAATATTATGAAACATTTAATAAAAAATAACTTGTTTAATATAGGACAACATGGTTTCGTACCCGGAAAAAGTATACAAACCCAATTGTTAGTCCACCGTGAGAACATATTCAAAAATATGAAAAGCGGAAATGAAACAGATGTGGTTTATCTAGACTTTGCAAAAGCTTTTGACAAGTAGACCATAATATATTAGCGAAGAAAATTAGAAAACACAATATCGTGGATAAAGTAGGAAGATGGTTAAAAGAATTTTACACAACAGAAAACAGATAGTTATTGCAAACCGATGAGAAATCGGATGAAGCCAAGGTAATATCCGGTGTGCCACAAGGTACGGTGTTAGCTGCATACTGTTTGTTATTATGATTGAAGACATAGACAGTAATGTTAAGGATTCGGTAGTGAGTAGTTTCGCTGATGACACAAGAATAAGTAGAGAAATTACTTGTGATGAAGATAGGAACGCTCTACAAAGAGACCTTAACAAAGTATATGATTGGGCAGAGGTAAATAGGATGGTATTTAACTCTGATAAATTTGAATCAATAAATTATGGAGGACAGAGAAGGAAAGCTATATGCATATAGGGGACCTAATAATGAGACAATCACAAATAAGGAAGCAGTTAAAGACCTTGGTGTGATGATGAATAGGAACATGTTATGCAATGATCAAATAGCAATTCTATTGGCAAAATGTAAAGCAAAAATGGGAATGTTGTTACCCAGCCGCACTTCAAAACAAGAAAAGCTGAACACATGATTATTCTTTATAAAACATTATGTTCGTAGTCCACTTAAATATTTGCAATATGATATGGTACCCACACTATCATAAGGATATTGCACAAATAGAGAGTGTACAAAGGTCCTTTACAGCTAGAATAGAAGAAGTTAAGGACCTTGACTACTGGGCAAAGACTACAATCCTTAAAATTATATAGTCTAGAAAGGAGAAGAGAACGCTACATGATAATTCAGGCATGGAAACAGATAGAAGGAATAGCAGAAAAACCTCATGGAACTAAAAATATCAGAAAGAGCAAGCAGAGGTTAGATTAATAGTGCCCAAAACCTATACCCACCCAGGAAAAATAAGGAAAGCACCAGGACATTAATCCACTATGCACCAGCATCGATAATGCAGCGTCTATTCAATGCGTTGCCAGCTCATCTGAGGAATATCATCGGAGTGAGCGTAGATGTGTTTAAGAAGCACGACAAATATCTAAACTGCATCCCAGACCATCCAAGATTGGGAAGATGCAAAATATACCTCAGATGTACTAGCAACTCTCTGGTAGACATTAGAGGTGCCTCACACTGAGGGACCTGGGGCAACCCGAACGAACTGTAAGGTCTGTAAGGTAAGGTCTCTCTCTCTCTCTCGTGCATTCATGGCGCCCAAGGGAAGACACGCTTTTTCTAAAACAAACAAACAAGACCACTCAAGTGGACAGAAATCTGACGAGACGCAGATGCTGATGAGAGAATTACAAAGCTTCTCAGCAAGTCCTGGAACAAGTGCTTCCGTCTTTCTATATTAGCGCTGTCATATCCTGTTGTAGCTGGTCCGCTGGTTTAGTTGATTAGTGTTGTGGATACTGCTCAGATATGGGGTGTTCGCACCTCCCCTAGGCAATGAAAAAATCACTGGCTCTGGAAAATGATCAGTTACTGATGCAGTGTGTGAGGGGTGGGGGTGCGTCTTTAGCGGTAGATTGAAACCAACCTTCTTTGGAAGCTTCAGTTTTAAGTCAGTGGCATCTTTGGGGGGCTTCTTGTTCCATGTGAACTGGTTTCGCCTACTGAATAAATAATATAATAATAATAACCGTTGTCACATCCTGTTTTAAAACGCTGTCATATACTTTTTACTGCTGTCAGTTCATTTTTTACTGTTGTTTTTCTTAGCCTGCTTACGCAGAGCTCGTGTGTGAATACAAACTCATAAACTAATAAGCGTCTCCCTTCTATGGATAAATAGGGTGAGAGAGAACAAACAGAATTCAGGGTTTAATGAAGGAAGGTGAAAAGTAGAGAGGAGAAGATCCCAGATTCAGTTTTCCATTTCGCTTTTGAAACACTAAATGTTATCGGATTCATGTCACCAACATTTCATTTCTAAATGATTCGGGAATTATATATATATGTATATATATATATATATATATATATATATATATATATATATATATATATATATATATATACTATATATATATATATATATATATAATGTTCTCTTTTGCGGAATTGTTGAAAGTAGCTTAAAATTACGTTTTTATTTCTTAAAATATCTTATAGAAATTCTAGTTTTAGTGTTTATGAATAACGAGAGTTTAAAAATTTATTTTGTCATCTTTTTTTAAATGTATAGTAGTTATATAATTTAGTTTATTTTCTTTAATCATATTTTGTACTGTATTGCCTTTTCAACATTTCATTTCTAAATGATTCGGGAATTCGGGATATATATATATATATATATATATATATATATATATATATATATATATAATATATATATATATATGTTCTCTTTTGCGAATTGTTGAAATAGCTTAAAATTACGTTTTTATTTCTTAAAATATCTTATAGAAATTCTAGTTTAGTGTTTATGAATAACGAGAGTTTTTTTTTTAAATTTATTTTGTCATCTTTTTTTAAATGGTATAGTAGTTATATAATTTAGTTTATTTTCTTTAATCATATTTTGTACTGTATTGCCTTTTCAATGTAATTTCTTCAACTTTTAGTGTCATCGTCACCGTAGAGAGAGAGAGAGAGAGAGAGAGAGAGAGAGAGAGAGAGAAATGCTTCTGACTTCGATGACCTTGAGAGAGTCACAAACCAAATATTTTCAACTTTTTCTTCTTCTTCTGAAAATAATAAAGGAAAAATGACGTCATCGCCCACCAGATGACTTCACTGCAGTTGCTCGTAGGAGACTTTTGTGAGAGGCGCCGCGGTTGTCAAGAGAACTGTTGTTTTTTTTTTTTTTTTTTCACGAAGGAGAAATAAAGTGGTGGAAGAGGAGATAACAGCTACAAACTTCATCAACATTATATTTATATAAAGAACCCGAACACCCTTATTAATAGAATCATTCTTTTTTCCTTTTCCGATTCCTTATTTTTTCCTAAAAAGGGGAAATCAATTGGTGGAAGAAGAAGAAGAAGAAGAAGAAGAAGAAGAAGAGAGAGAGAGAGAGAGAGAGAGAAGAGAGAGAGAGAGAGCATATAAAGCTTCAACAAATTTTATTATTATTATTATTAGTTGTTTCTACGGCATTTAATTTATATAGAGTTTTCTCTATTCGTCTCACAATATTCTTTCGATGAGCCGCCTTAATAATAACGATACTATAGTAGATTTGAAAGAGGAAAACCGCGTATTAAATTCGTAAAACCCAATACTAGGGGATGCTCCATCAATACAGTGGGCGCAGGCCACAGTCTCAGTTCGTGTCCCGAATTCCTGATCACTCGATGACGACGTCCATCGTCGGCAAATTGGCTCTCAGGAGCTTTGCCCCTTCTCCAGGTGTGACTTGAGTCTTCGATCATTTCGAGGGTGTGAAGAGACTGATTTGGAGTTGAGGTCTCGTTGAGAGAGAGAGAGAGAGAGAGAGAGAGATAGATTTGTAATTCAAGTGAAGGTCTATCTTATATCTCCAACCAGACATTTATCGTCACGTAGTGTTTTCATAAAGTCTGAAGACTTGGAACCAATTCTTAGACTCTCTGGGATTTCTTTGTAACAGCATTGAGTGTGTTTTTCTTTTTATTTTTATATATTCCTTTCAGATCTTGTCCCAAGCTGACAGCAATAATTCGTCTACTAAGGGAATGAATTAGGTGAAAGCTAGAAATTCCCCTGAACCAAAGTGATAACTTCATAAATACCAAAGGAATACCGCCAGTTGTTGAAGACATCACTAAAGGGTGTTTGCAGCGTCCCTTCGGTCCCTAACTGCACCCACTTTTTAGGCTTTTACTTTACCTCCCTTCTCTTCCTTTCATCAATCTTGCTGTCCAACCTCTCTAATTATTACTTACTTCTTCCATTTAGATGCTCGATCTCCATCGTATTTATTACCTGGATGTCTTAATAGCTGTTTCAACCTCTCCAACTCCCTCTGGTCACTGTCTAGCTCTGAATGGCCGGAAGTGCTTTCCCAGTGCTTGACTTGACCGTCTGAATTTCGTGAAATGAAATGGAGTTTTTTTTTTTTTTTTTTTTTTTTTTCCAAATACCGTTTTCCTCTTCACAGCAATTGTAATTATATCTGTAGGTTTAAGAGTTCAAAGGTTTAAACCAGCCCCTTCTTCCCTTTCCTAACCTAACTCACTACACTTACAGGGGGCTTCAGAAAGGTTTGATTTAGTCGACACCAACTAAGCCAAGAATTAAAATTTTTCCTTTTAAATCCCCCAATTTTCCTTTAAATCCCCCAATTTACACATATCCACAGTTTATGAATGGGTACAAATATAATTTAGAAAATAAATCTCTAGAGAGAGCTTACGGGAATCTGTCCGATTCCCATTTTGAAAATGGGAATTGAACAGGTTCCCGAAAGCTCTCTCTAGAGTTTTTTTAATTTATTCTTAAAATATTTTCCTACTCAGATATAACTGAGGATATTTTTCTCCATTTTCAAGGCTCAGTCTACTCTGAGGATTTTCTAATTCACTCCCATTGTAACTCTGAAGAACATGTGCATCTGAGAAGGACATTACCGAATGACATAACGGGCGCGCGAGAGCGCTTCCATTGAATGGGAGTTGATTGGTTGCAATGGAATGTTGCCCAGAGAGACATGGAAGCTACGATTGACACTTGAGAACTTTCTGAATTGACTTGTGACTCCATTTCTCATCCCATTTTAGATTTCAATGACTAATGTGTTTTTGTTTGTACTTCTACTGACTACGTAAATAAAAGCACATATAATATATATAAATGATGATTTTTGCTACTATGTCTACTAGCCATAACTGCACAATTTCAAGAAATACGATGATAACCCTAACACTATTCTGAGGCCATGATAAGACAGTCTCTGCTCGAAGAGGCAGAATACGTCGGTGATATCACTAACTTCTGAGAGATCGGCTGAGCTTTTATTTTTTTTTTTTTTTCAGGATTTTCGTATCCTCTTGGGACGATGATTCATAGTAGGTTTAGATTAGGCGAAAGGAAGTGGGATGGGTTTCCAGTGTAGGGTTTTTTGTTTTTTTTTTCCTAGGGCCGAAGTTTTTTCGTTCCGTGGGTTAAATGAAGAGGAATGAATGACGGGGTGTATTATTATTATTCACCGAAACTGAAAGTTTCATCCCATAAATTCAGGTCATTGGAAAGGGCAATCGTCATAGTTTATGGTCATTCGAGGAAGTTTACGTTACTGCGTCGACTCTCTCTCTCTCTCTCTTTCTTTATTCCTTCCAGGCTTCCCTTCTCCTAGGGACGTCTTACTAAGTCTTAGAGTCCACTGGAAACTCTGAAGAAATTGAAGGGCCCTTGATTCCTCCCTCTGGAATATGGAATGTTCCTCCTCTTCTTCAAATGAAAATAGGGATTTTTTTTTTTTTTGTATATTCTGTATCTTAAAGTGTGCTGAGATCTTGATGTAGTCTGTCTTAGTGTATTCCGTTTCTTAATGTATTCTGTATCTTGATGTATTCAGTGTCTTAGTTATTCCGTTTTTTAATTTTTAATGTACTCTATATCTAGATGTGTGTTACTCCAAGGCATGATCATTTAGCGTTTCATTTTGAGGGGGTTCAAGTTAGGTCACCTTTTTAATGACCCTTAAGGATTTGCTACCTGAGGTCGTCTGCTCATTGACCTGTCTGTCTGTCTGTTTTGAACTTTTGGAGTTTATGTAATTAAAATTTTTACCTGAGAATTTTTTGTATTGTAGTTTCTGTATTTGTTTATTTAGTGTTATACACGGCTATGGTGGTGTGTGTCCTGCTCGATAGTGTTTTTGAATACTGTTTAGAGGTTGTTTCGAAAGTGTTGTTAAATGATGTTCGGAAATGTTGTGGAAAGATGCTATCAAAATGCTGTTCGAAAGTGCTGCTAAAATGTTCGATATGTTTTTACAAATTTTTGTTCTAAAATGCTGTCAAAAGATGCTGTTATGAAATGCTGATTAAATGCTCTTCAAAGATGCTGTTCAAACATATTGTTAAACATGCTGTTTCGAAAGTGCTGTTTTGTTCAAACGTGCTGTTAAAAGATGTTAAAATACTGTTTGGAAATGACGTTCAAAATGATGCTGGAAAGTGCTGTTAAAATGCTGTTCGGTACTGTTGATAAAAGGCTCTTTGAAAGTGCTTTTAAAATGCCCCCCCCCCGGTTTCGAAAAATGTTGTAAAAGATGCTGTTCGAACAAAATTATGTTAAATGTGTCGGAAATTCTGTCAAAAGATTCAACTCGAATCTGCTGTTGAAAATTCTGTTTGAAAATGCTGTAAAAATGCTGTTCAGAAAGCGCTCTTAAATGCTGTTTACCCTGAGAAGATTCCCTTCAGTTCTCTCGACTCTCTTCCAGGAATTCTCTCTTGTAAGGAAAAAGGCAAAGGAGAAAAAAGGCTTCGTCCGATTTCCGTCTGGAACAGGAGTTTGTCTGTATAGTGCCGTCAGTGCACCTAGCGTGGGGCACTGTAGGTGTTACTCAGGAGTGTTCTAAGTGTACATTCGACCCCTAACTACATTCACTTTTTAGCCTTTTACTTCATCTCCATTCCCTGCACCTCTCTTCATTCAGCCTTGCTGTTCAACTTCTCTAACTATGACCTCTAAGGGTTCCACCTTGTAATAGTTCTCCTTAATTTTGTGGGATCTTTTTTATCTCGCTGTCCAACCGCTCCAACTCCCCTTTAAGAAAAGAGGGCACTTCCCCCTACGTGTTTTTTTTTCCGTTCCCCGATTGAAGAAGAAACATACAAGAAAAACTGAGGCAAAAAATACGAATGGAATCAAATACATCAGAATTTTCCCCTTCAGAACAATAAAACCCCACATCACATGGAAAAGTATATGATATTCTTTTTCCATGAAAGAAACTACACACCCTTTCGACTAGACGCAGCGGAAACCATCTTATTAAATAAACAAAAATGTTTGTTTAAACTTTCCTGCCTCAGTTTTTGCCTTTCTTTACAGAATATCGTCTCAGAAATGAGCTTCCCTTCACTTTACAGGAAGTTTTGAGGCTACTGAAAAAGAATAGTACAAGTTTCAGACGTACCGTCGAATTCCGTAAGTTCGTCGGTGTAGAAACGTTTCAACTACAGGTGTCGAGTTTCTGTTCCGCTTCTATCGCTCAAAAAGAGAGTTGATGTTTGAAGAGCGAGTCAAGAGTCTTGTGAAGGGTCTATGGCCTCTCATATGAACTAGATGGCTCGGGTTTCAGTTATTGCATTTGTTTTTTATTTCTGGGAGAAACCGAGAACTTGTGTAATATTTCAGTGTGTGTCTGCGTGTATATGTGTTTAAGACTTATTCTGCGTTAGGTTACGTGAATGTATCACAGGTTTGGATAGAGATAGATTATTTTTATTAATTTTAATTGTAAATGGTAAAGTCGAGAATGATCAGAATTTTTCACGGTAGCCATTAATTTTATTTCATGGTAGTATACCAATGATTATTATTTTTCATCATGTCTGATATATATATATACATATATATATATATATATATATATATATATATATATATATATATATATATATATATATATATATATGATATATATATATATACAGACATGATGAAATAATAATCATTGGTATACTACCATGAAAAATAAAATTAATGGCTACCGTGAAAAATTCTGATCATTCTCGACTTTACCATTTACAATTAAAATTAATAAAAATAATCTATATCTCTACCAACCTGTGATACATTCACGTAACCTAACGCAGAATAAGGTCTAAACACATATGCATGTACGTATATATTTCATTTTCAAAATGGGAATCGGACAGATTCCCGAAAGCTCTCTGTAAAGATTCATTTCTAAATATATTTGTAGCCATACATAACTGTGGATTTCTTTCTCCATTAAGGTGAATGTTGTGTAAATTAGAATTTAAAAAGGCAAAATTATAATTCTGTTTTCTTAGTTGGTGTCAACTCAACCAACCTCTCCCTAAAGCACTCCATTAATTTGTGGTCAGGTCTGAAAGGGAAGAAGGGGCTGGTTTTGGCACCTCCGGACTATCCACCAACAGATATAATTGCATTCAATGAGGAGAGGAATACCAGTATTTTAAAGAAACTTTATTTATTTTTCACGAAATTCAGGCTATCAAGCCCAGCACTGGGGGGTAAGCACTTTCGGCCATTCCAGAGCTCAAGACGGTGACAAGAGGAAGTTGGAGGGGTTGGGCAGCCATTAAAGACAGCCAGGTAATCATACATATACTATATGTTATATATATATATATATATATATATATATATATATATATATATATATATATATATATATATATATATATATATATATATATATATATATATATATGTACTATAATATATATATATATATATTATATATATATATATATATATATACATATATATATATATATATATATATAATATATATATATATATATATATACATATATATATATATATATATATATATATTATATATATATATATATATATATATATATATATATATATAAAAATGAGCTTCCATTCACTTTACAGGAAGTTTGAGGCTACTGAAAAGAAATAGTACAAGTTTCAGACGTACCGTCGAATTCCGTAAAAGTTCGTCGGTGTAGAAACGTTTCAACTACAGGTGTCGAGTTTCTGTTCCGCTTCTATCGCTCAAAAGAGAGTTGATGTTTGAAGAGCGAGTCAAGAGTCTTGTGAAGGGTCTATGGCCTCTCATATGAACTAGATGGCTCGGGTTTCAGTTATTGCATTTGTTTTTTATTTCTGGGAGAAACCGATATTTATATATCAATGGACACACTTTTGCCAATCTGAACCTAAAAATCGCCCCCAAAAAATACATTAACTATCGGATCCCTGTTTAAGACGAAAGACCGCCTTAGTCCTCTTCTAAAATCTAATATTGTATATAAATATACGTGCCCGTGATGTGATCACGGGACTTATGTGGGTTGTACGAAGCAGGTTACTAAAAGTGAGATAGATTCTCACATGGGGCTTAAGTTTTTTAGAACGGGCAGCAGAGATTAAACAAACCCCGAACAGTCAACATCAGAAATCCACTCTAAAGCATGTTAAACATATATTAATGATAAGGATTTTATTATTATAGGCCAAACGCAAAACGAAAACGACCTAACAACCTTGGAATCCATTGTGATAAAAAAGATGGTTCCGTCCTTAAATGCGCAATCCTCCTCTGTTCAGTTGTTTATCGCCTAGAGTGCTTGTTTATTTTTATTTTTCTAAAAATTCTCTCAGTCACTGCCCGTCCTTTGCGAGGATAATGTATAGAATAGCCTTACTGTTTTAGTGTTATTTATTTTTTATTTTTAATTTTTTTTACACCCATATCGTAATTTTTGTATACTTTTTTCTGTAATTTTTAATAATTTTAATGTAACTGTACTGTAGTTTAGCGCTCAGTATGTTTTTTCTGTTTTAAAAGATTCATAAATTTTAAATGTTCTACATTCTGATGTTGATGTTCATTGAATTTTCAAATATTGCGTAATTTTTATGAATTATGCAGTGCGTAGTTTTAATGTTCGTGTGTTTATCTTTAATTATAGCCTTGAGAATGCGACTATGAGTCGTGAAACGTCGGCGAAATAAATGTACCAGAGTACGATGCCTTTCCCTATGGGTTTCCCCTGATGAGATGTACATAGAGCGGCAGCTCCGTCTTCTAAGGATATATATATATATATATATATATATATATATATATATATATATATATATATATATTATATATATATATATTTTCTCTCTTACAGAGAAATTTCAAAGACTATTCCTTTGTAGTGAACACAAAGCAATAATGGGAGTGGAGTTCCCTTCAGCACTGTAGGCATTACTTAGGATTCTTTGCAGCGTCCCTTCGGCCCCTAGCTGCGACCCCATTCATTCCTTTTATTGTACCTCCATTCATATTGTCTTCCACCTTACTTTCCTCAACCCTCCTCCTCAATTGATTTCCTCCTGTTACACCTTTTACACATAACTAATATTAATTTCCATTGCAGCGGTGAATGACCCTCATTGTTCCCAGCGCATGGCCGCTGGCCAAATTTCTCTATTCTGTTCTATTCAGCTGGATTAATTTGGAATTCTCAGAGGTTTCCAGAATCTTATAACCTGCCTCTTTTCATCACTGAAGGGGTGTTGTCAATTTTAAAAAAAAAAGCTCCTTATGGCCGCCTTCTCAGTGCTCAATCATAATAAAAAAAGGACAAAAAAATATCAGTCTTTTGATGGTGACGAATTCAGGTTCAAAAAGTCACAAAATTCTTCCCCTGAGTGGAAGTGTTATTTCCTTTGGGTCTGAGGTAAACAGGCTTAAATGAGATCCCAGTCCTTCCTATCCTTTCCCCTCTTCTGCCTGAAGGAGAAAGTGCCACTTTCCCCTCGTTCCAAAGGCTAAGCTGAATGAGGAATCTTCCCCATATGAGGTTTTTTATGGAGACTTTCTTATCTGTCTCACGAGAGACGCCTACCAGTATTTTGTTTCTCTCTCTCTCTCTCTCTCTCTCTCTCTCTCTCTCTCGTTAGAACATTACTCTTAGATGCAATGTCTGACAATGTTGACCAAATAATACTATGAGCATAATCCTTCAAAACAAGTAGATTGCCACGTTTTTCTCTCTCTCTCTCTCTCTGGAGGAGAGATCCATCAATCAATATCAAATTGATGTCAACAGTTTTCATCAAAAGGGGACACTTTTTATTAGTGGTTTATATATATATATGATTGTTTGTATATATACAATATATGTATTAAGTGTGTATATATTTATATACTATACTTATATTACTTATATGAATCAGTGAAATCCAACCTTCTGATACAGAGAAGTTCTACCTCCTAATTAATGCAAGTGGGCTTTTTCTCATACTTCCCCCCCACACCCCTCCTCTCCTACCCTCTCCTATCAGCCTCCTATCCTATCTTATCTCACAGCCTGGCTATAACAGATCTCTTTCCACTTACGTCATCATATTCATTTTAGTCTAGGATCTATTAATATATATATATATATATATATATATATATATATATATATATATATATATATATATATATACATATTCCATTTGTCAAAATGAATTGTGATTAATTATGAATCTCTGTTGTCAGGCAGAGAAAATAATACGGAAATCATTTGTTCAAAGATTAAGACATATTGGACGAGAGAGAGAGAGAGAGAGAGAGAGAGAGAGAGAGAGAGAGAGAGAGAGAGAGAGAGAGAGAGTCTTCAGAGTCATTACATTCCCTCTCTCAAAAAGCGAATCGCTCTTAATGAATGTGTGTATTATGCAACGTAGACTGTTGCAGGAAAGGAGTACAATGCATTTGAATAACACCACTCAAGGTTTTTTTTAACAGGAAAAACAGGAATAGCTGAATACGACTTGCAATTAAGAATATAGTCAAATTTTTTAACTGGATAAATACTTTTCCTATTTCATTGTAACCTTACGTATCTTTGCTTCTCAGAATCCACGTCTTGTGTTCTTATCTACAAATAAATAAGTAAATAAATAAATAGATAAAATAAATAAATATAGTAGTTGTTACATAACTGGCGCCAGTGGGATTCGAACTGCCCTGCCTAGGTTTAGAAACGACGAAGTACAGTACTAGAAACCACTGGCTCAGTGTTAAAGTCTATGTTACCGTAGTTTATACATCAAACACAAGTTCGAATCCCACGGGTGAGGAAGAGCGTATAAATTATAATTCCCCTTGGGTGTAAGTTATTCCCGAGATATAGATTATTGGATATTACACAATATTTATCTCTTTCTCTCTCTCCCTTTTTCATTCAACTCTCTCATTTCTGACTTACATCGGAATCGAACCCGGGTCTCTCAAATGAATGGCCAGGGAGCTACCAATTGCGCTCCCCCCCCCCCCCACACACACACACATATATATATATATATATATATATATATATATATATATATATATATATATATATATATATATATATATATATATATATATATATATATATATATATATATATATATATATATATATAAATTCTAAATCAGCTTCTGGGGTAAATATGAACAGTCCCTTGCTAATACAGGCCTACTCCAATATGATGGTTACTGTAACTATCCTCATTTATAAATAGTTACAATATAATTGTCGATAAAGAAACGAAAGGTTCAGTCTTTGCCGTAAACGATAGTTATCTTAACAAATCATATTTTATACTAAAAAAAAAAAAATCCTCGATAGATAAAGAACAATCATTGGAAAAACAATTGCCAGATAGCAGCTGGAAACAAAGGTTAAAAGTACCGCACGGTCTGTTTAGTATTTCACGTACTGGAAAATGTTGTACCATATTCTAACAAATACTGTACCGTACCGTATCTGAAAAATGTACAGTACACTAGTAGAAAATCCGTACCGTACCTTAAAAATACCGTACCGTGCCGTGCGTAAAAATGTTGGAAAAGTACACTAACAAAAACCGTACCATACCTTAAAATGGCGTACCTTACACTAACAAATACCGCACCGTCCTCAAAAATGTTCGTACTTTACACTAGCAGAAATACCAAACCGTATGGAAATTTACAATAAGAAAGAAAAAAACAAAAATTTCGCATCATACCCACCAGAAATAACGTGCCGTACCTACTTTCCAGCCCAGAGCTCAGCAAAGAAGCAGTTCCAATTTAACGACTCAAACAACTGTTACTCAACCTCTGTAACTCTGGCGCTGTCCTGTCAAAGGATTCTTTCTTGGCTCACGTTCGACACGTGGAACTAAACCACCGAAATGTGGAAGTTAATTTAATAATGTCATTAAGTTTTTTATTCTTTTTTTGTATACATGGGATACTAGCCGAGTGATCTCAGGTGTGATATATAACTTCAATGTATAGTAAATTTAGCATTATTTTTAGTTTGAACAGTTATTTAATACAGGAGTTTTTATGCTGTGAACGTAAGAGCCTTAACATAATAGTAAGAAACTCGTGCCCATGTCTATTGAAAATTTACCGGTACCGATATATTTGCCGTCTTTTGTTTATGTTTTACTGAACGCGAGGATTATGAGACTGGTGCTGGGATTATATACTAAAGCGAAATAACGAACGTCAGAAATATTCAAAACGCGTTTTAAAAGATCGGGAACATGATATTTTCAAGTCCAAAACGTATTGCTGGTTTAAAGAATTTTATCGAGAATTCGATATCGAACGATATTTGCTGTTTATTAGGTATCTGTGACTATAACAGTTAACATGTCTATACTTACTTTAAATTACCCTATACGAACCATTTTATTTTCAGCTTAACCTCGTTTCAATTCAGATTGGTGTACAATTAAAGAAACATCAATTGAAAACGTGATATGACAGAACTCTCCTTTCTGTTGCTATGCGACGTCGTCTCTCCTTCTGACGCCACCAGGACTTTGATTCGTTGATAAATTCCTTAACGCTTCCTCGATAATAATCGTACATATTGCTCAGTGTGAGCAAACGAACGCACAGGAAGCTCCTCAGTGGCATGGTCGGTATGGTTCTTGACCTGCCACACCTCGGTGGTCGCGAGTTCGGTTCTTGGGCATTCCATTGAGGATTGAGAGATGTGTATTTCTGGTGATAGAAGTTCACTCTCGACGTGGTTCGGAAGTCATGTAAAAAGCCGTTGGTCCCGTTGCTGAATAACCACTGGTTCCATGCAACGTAAAAACACCATACAAACGAACGCACAGGAACAGGGGATTTACATTTAAAATGAACACGTTTCACGGATCTCTCTTAGTACGCTGCAAAACGTTAACGCTAAACTACAGACTAGCAGCTAGCTCATCAGCAGTTGTAGTGTACTGACAGGTTGCCATGCAGCCTTCTTTTACCTCTCCTAATATCGTATGGGTCATGGAAAATTATCGTATTTACAACGATATTTTGGTACATTAGTATTAGAATTATGGGTAATTAAAGGGCGCAATATGACGTTCTATCATTGTTTAAATTTAAAATTGCGTAATATTCAGAGAAAAATGTATCGGCAACTTTAAAATAGTTCATAAACTTAGACGTTTATTTTCACTGGCTTGTAAAGTACGGTATGTGCGCGACAATCATTAAAGAAAAAATGGGTGAAACCCAAAAGGTACTTCCAGTACCTTGAGGCCACCGACCTTTTCTTTTTTTTATTAAGGGATTCAAGTTTTATCACTGATGCTTTTATTTCAGAACTGAAGGTATTCTCCGGTTCAACAAGGAAATATTGCTATTATTACATGGTAGGCCAATCATTCAAGAGGTCTAAAAATATGAATGATATAGGAGGATTTAGGCTTATTCTAGGAAACAGTTTTTTATTTTTCTTTTTTAAGGGAATTCACAACTCACTACCAAGTCCCTGCTTCTCTCCATAGGGAGGTAGCGCTGTCAGTGCACCTCACGCGGTGCACTGTAGGTATTACTTGCAGTTATTTGCAGGGTATCCCATCGCCCCTCACCTGCAACCCCTTTCATTCCTTTTACTGTACCTACATTCATATTCTCTTTCTTCCATCTTACTTTCCTCAATATTGAATTTAGCAAACATATTTCTTTATGTCAACTCAAATGCAATGCAACAAAAAGAAGAACGAGAAAACAAAAATAAAAATACAAAGACAAGACAAAAATCCGAAGAGGAGAGGAGAGACTCATTTCATTTTGAAAACGAGGATTATTTTTAGCCTGACTTCCTCCTCACCCTTTGATTCAGATGCAAATATGATATTTCCCCAATGATGAGTTTGTTTTCTCTCGTGGAGCGGTTGCGATCCTCCTTCTCTCTCTCGTAGTAGGAGTAGTAGTAGTAGTAGTAGTAGTAGTAGTAGTAGTAGTAGTAGTAGTAGTAGTAATAGTAGTAGTAGTAAGTAGTAGTAGTTTGGTTTGGAGAAGGGTGGGGAGGGGGGAGCTTTGGGCAGGGCCAAGCTCAATAATATCTATGTGAACCTTGTGGGCAAAATAGTTGTTCTCTCTGCCAACACCTCCTTCGTTCAATGAGATTGTGACAGTGACCGTCTAAGGCCGTTTCCTTGAAATATATTCAGTTGCTTGCTTAATAATTACTTCACATGGAATATTACTTTTGCAGTCACATCTTGTTCGAGAAAATAGGAATACATTGTATTTCATCCCATCATCCTCAGAAATATAGAAATATATTGTATTTTACTGGAGTTTATTTGGGATATATATATATATATATATATATATATATATATATATATATATATATATATATATATATATATATATATATATATATATATATGTATATATAATATTTATATTATAAGTGGAGTGTGTGTGTGTATTTCTGTGTGTATGTATGTATGTATGTATGTGTATAGGTGCATGTGTGTATGTTCTTTCGTGGTGGACAGGCAACATTGAAGATGTGCGAAATTGCTATTAAAAGGATGCTGTTCTAAAATGCTGGTTAAAATGTGCATATATGCTGTTAAAAAGATTCAGTTCAAAAATGCTGTTAAAAATTCTGTTAAAAATAAAAAAAATGTTTAAAATCATTCTTTCAGAAATTTTCTGCGAATGAGGAAAGATT
The DNA here is from genome assembly GCF_015104395.2 of Macrobrachium nipponense. NCBI lineage: Eukaryota > Metazoa > Arthropoda > Malacostraca > Decapoda > Palaemonidae > Macrobrachium > Macrobrachium nipponense. The sequence continues at coordinate 56,789,543 of NC_061095.1, read as the reverse complement.
AGAAGCCCTTTTGGAAGATAAAGCATAAAAAAGTATTTAAAAATACAGAGAGAGAGAGAGAGAGAGAGAGAAGAGAGAGAGAGAGAGAGAGAGAGAGAGAGAGAGAGAAAAGGACTGGCAAGATTTACTGTTCATTAAGAAGACGAATTCGACGTAAGGAGGAAGATGAGGAATATTTTTATCTTAAAGGAAACTTTTCCGGCTGAGATAAGAAGAACAAGAATTTCGTGAAAAAAAAAAACACTGGAATCTTGCAAGAACTAAAATCGTCAATGACTTAAAAAGTGGTTTGTATCCGAGACTCGTCTCCGCTTCTGTTCGATCTTCGTCTGAAACAGGAGTTTGTGTCTATATATAGGTCTAAGAGAGCGTTAGTCCCTTCATTGCACCTCACGTGGGGTACTGTAGGCATTGCTATGTGATATTTTTAGCGTCCCTCCGGCCACTAGCTGCTGCACCCACTTTTTAGCCTTTTACTTGACCTCCATTCCCTGTTCCTTTCTTTAGCCTTGCTGTCCAACGCCTCTAACTATTACTTCTTAGGTTAACTGTTATTTTTACCTCCCAGTTCCTCCTTCAGATCCTTAGACTTCATCTCCTTTATTTCTTGGATCCCTTTTCTCGGTGTCCAACTACTCCAACTCCCTTTAGGTTAGGTCTAAAGATGCGACCTTGTTGAGTAGCCTCCAAAGTTGGCTGGTGTTGAGGCTTCAGAAAAGAGGCCACTTCTCCCCATTTTTTTCTTTTTTTCTTAACCGGTCCCAATGCACACAACAATAAAAATCCGATGGGGGATGGGTAGAAGACGACTGAAATCAAATACAGCAGAATTTCTCCCATTTAGAACAAATACAATCCCATATCACACAGGAAATTTATCTTTTTTCATGAAAGAAATACGATACGCCTTTCGACTAGACGCAGCTGAAACTGGCTTATTAGATAAACAAGATGTTTGTTTAAACTTTTCTGCCCTGGTTTTTTCTTTCTTTATAAGTAAATCGTCTCAGACTCGATGAATGTTTGCTTGCGAATGAGCTTCCGTTCTCCTAAAAGGAAGTTTGAGGCAACTAAACGAGAATTAGAACAAGTTTCAGTTGTATCGTCGGATCACGTAAAAGTTCGTCTGTGTAGAAACGCTTCAACTACAGGTATCGAGTTTCTGTTCCGCTTTTATTGGTTCAAAAAAGAATTTAGGCTCAAGTGAACTTTGCAGAGAGAGTCGAGAGTCCTGTGAAGGATCTCTGGTCTCTGTTATGAACTAGATGTGTAAGGTATAGGCCTACATTTTGAATGTCTCTGATTTCAGTTTATTATTATTATTATTTATTATTATTATTATTATTATTATTATTATTATTATATTATAACTCCTGAGCGAATCAAAGAACTTGTGCAATATGTCAGTGTGTGTGTGTGTGTGTGTGTGTGTGTGTGGACTGTAATGTTCCCTTATTCTGCATTAGGTTACGTGGGTGTATCACAGGTTAATAGAACAAATTAATATTTATTAACTTGAATCGATAACTGGTAATGTCAAGAGAATGGTCAGAGTATTTCTAACTAGCCATTCATTTCATTTCATGCTAATAAACGAATGACTACTATTATTTCATCATTTATTTACACACACACACACACACGGCACACACACACACACACACACACACACACAGGGGTTAATAAACTTGAAACCACAGGCATGGAAAATATTAAATTTTAATTTCAACTTCTATTTTTTTGAATAATAAAAGATCCACATAAATTATCCTGACTCGATTCGAAAAATTTGTACGAAGAAGCCTCCCGGTAAATTAGGCGTCACAACCTTTACGGTAGGAACCTTCCGATACTCCTTGGAGCGTGAACGGGAAATATATACCCCTTTTTTTTGTTTTTTTTGTTAAAGATTATAACTGATTCATCCAACTCTCCAGTTTTGGAGGTTTACTAAAGAGGCGATGAAGATTTTTATGAGGGACTTGGTGTTTCGTGTTACGTCAAAACTGATTAGAGAAACAAAAAGTATATCTAAATGCCACAGAAGTTCTGTCATCTAATCTAATGGAAAAAGTTGCAAGAAAACGAGCATTAAAGTAAAGCACATTCTGTCATATTCCATTTTTAGCTTCTCAAACTACTGGTCGATTTTAACAAGAAATATTTTACTAATAAGTTAAACTGAAGTCTCACTAAGATGACGGATTTGTATATTCTATTTTCGGCGATTTTCTTTACTGTTTTCATTTTTTTGGTTTCATTTCGAGAGGCAAATGTTATTTTTGGTCGTTTCAGAAAGACATTTTTTATGTCCTATACATTTTAATCAATGATTTAGTGTGAAATATTCATCGCTTTTTCAACCAGTAAAACCCACACAATACAATAAAGGTACATCAGAAAAAACCTAATTTATCACAGTTATATTATTTCAAGAACTTTCCAATGTGTTAAATTTCTTCTTGTTAATATAACTCGCTCCCCAGGAACGCGAAAATAAGTTCCCGCTAATTTTATCGTTTACAATTACTTGCTCTCCGGAGAGGCGGAATAAAATTCCCTTTAATTTTATATTTAGAATTGCTTGAGCTCCTGTACCTCTAAATAAACTTCCAGTTAGTTTCATCATAACATTTCTCGCTCCTCAGCAAATTGGAAAGAAAGAGGTGAATATTCAAGCAAAGTTGGTCCGCTGGATTTTGGGGTTAATAACTGGCCCGCTATTGGTGTTTACCTCCCGGCTTTCAGAGAGAGAGAGAGAGAGAGAGACGAGATATGAGAGAGATGAGAGAGAGAGAGAGAGAGAGAGAGAATATCTGTTCATTATGAAGGTAAGGGGACAGGAGGCATTTGACAAATAATTTGGAATGTAATTAAAATTAATCTTATTAATGTGAATACAACCTTTATCAGTTACGTAGGATATTATTACTGTCATTATTTTTATAATACTCCTTTTATTGTCATAGAGCCTTTACTACAAATACAGGTTTTGTTATTATAATTCGAGTTAAATCTCCAACGAATTGGGCAATTAAGGAAATAGATACTTAATTAGCAGCATTCAAATCTTAATTAAATGACCAAAGAATTAGATAGTTAAGTAAATTAATTCTGAAGTGACAGCCTCCAACTCTTACTTAAATGCCCAAAGAATGAGATACTTAATAAGGAAATTCTCCAACAGCAGCCTTATGACTGATTCCTCGGACGAAATTATTCCACTGCAAAGAAATGATTCGTGAAACCAGTCAGCATTTCCCCAGAAGCCTTTGAAAAGCGTCTCTCCCAAAAGGACTTCGTTGGAACTGCAAATTGCGTTATTTATTGGGCCTCAAACACTTTGGGAAAAAAGGTCGATACAGAAACTCTCGCTGGTTACACGGAACGATGAGGTTACTTCAAGATCTGGTGCTGGAGATTTTATTTAGTTTTTATTCTTCATTTACACAACTTTAGTTTTTCTTTCCTTGTGTAGTCTCTTGGGTGGAACTGAAAATCCTGATTTACAAAGAGATCAGCCTCTGTTTTTATGGTACGATTTATAATTTTTATCGCCTCATTTCTGATTTGGTTCTTGTAACAGATTTAATTAGGAAATTATTCTTTTTATTTTTGCTCGATTCCGTTTTTCTCTCCTTCTGTCGTTTCTTCAGTGGCAATGAATTTCTCGCCTTACTTAGAGATCTTCCTTTATTTTGGTTTTTCATTTTAGAATTTTTAGTGCCTAATTAATTTATTTGTTACTCTAACATTTATTTAACTACGAAATACTCTCTCTCTCTCTCTCTCTTTCCATGATGTTCATTTTATATAATTTTATGGTCTGTTAAATGCAATTGAATTTCTTGCTTCACCTGGAGGTCTGCCTGTATTTTGATTTTCCATTTCAGAATAATTCAAAAATACAACTTTTATATTCTATCAATAACAAAAACCTTCAGCACAACTGTTGAGAGCTGTGGACTTCCACGGTTATAACGATGTAAGCCAATCTGTATGAATTTAGAGAAATATTATTCTGACTTGTTCATTACCAAAGACGTTTGAATATTAGCTAAAAGGCAAGTGTGATATTCCCCACGAAAACGCTTTAGATATTACTGATGGATTACCATTCATGAATTCATGGCGATATATTAGATTCATCATTGGAACTCCCAAGCAGATTAAACTTATTATCAGCCTGCGGTTCGACCTTTATCATGTTAATGATATGCAAATCATATCAAAATTCTACTTTCATCCGGAAATGAATGCTAATGAAATATTAATCTGCATATTAGCGATTTATTTTAGTTGGCAGGACTTCATGAATAGTCATGACTAAAATGTGGAAATACAGGAATTACGATTTATTCCCGTCATCGCTGAATTTAATTCTCTCCTGAATACTGTAGCTGATAAAAAGCAAAGAAAGAAAATGTTTTGTTTTTAATGGAAACAAAGAGATGGTCAGGAGTAACAGCAGAAGCACCAAAGTGCAGTCAATGTTTTGCCTCCCTCGGTGTCGAACTTCTCCAGAGTTCCAGAGGTCCTTTATTCCTCCTCTCACCGTTGGAGGACTGTGGAACACATATTCACTGACATCCCAATCTTTATTTATGAATTCAAAACAAAATAATACGAAATGTGGGTGTGGAAATATCTTTAGCAAGAAAGTCGAAAAGATTTTGAAATTGACGAGTCCCAAAGACTTCCATCCTTTGTTTAGTGTGTGTGTGTGTGTGTGTGTGAGAGAGAGAGAGAGAGAGAGAGAGAGAGAGAGAGAGAGAGATCGTTATCACTTCTCCTTTTGTCTTTGAATTTCCTCCTTGAGACGCTCCAGGTTATGATGCGAAAAAAATGTTTCCCTTCCGAGAGAGAGATAAAATGCCGAATTTATTTTGTGCCTCCGGAGGGCACAAAAAAACCTTTTGAATATGGTCTCCTCTCTCTACTCTCTCTCTCTCTCTCTCCACCGAGGAACGTTTTCTCCGAAAGGTGTGAAGTGAAATTTATGTGTCATGGGGAAAAAGCAATTTCGATATGAACTGGAACTTAGATACATATTTCTACTTAACTCTCTCTCTCTCAATTGCATGTTTAAAGCAAGACTAATATGTACGGCAAACAAAATCTGAACTTGCCAATGCAATATTACAACGCTTGAAAAAGGAAATTTTTATTTTTTCTGAACGTGGTAATTAATGTCAATGTTATTCTTCAATAAGACCAAATTAAAATACAAAGTTACTTCACAAAAAGATAAAAATAAAATAATTCATCATTTTAGTTTTGTTACTCATGATCGTATTGAGATTTTGCAGGGAAATAATATGTCATGGTCAAGAGAGTATATAGTACATTCATACATGTCTAGATATTTTTGAAGTTTATGAATACCGGAATCTCGGTTTTCCAAAGCACAGCTGCATCTTCCTTCCAGCAGCACAAGATTATTGGTGCGTCTCAGGTCATTTGCAATTCCTTCCAGGTTTTTTGGGTTTTTGGGGCATATATATATATATATATATATATATATATAATATATATATATATATATCTATATATATATGATACATAAATATATAAACTTTATAATGATATATATATATATATATATATATCTATATATATATATATATATAATATATATATATGAATACTTGATCACGAAGTATATAAACGTTGATGCTTATGTATAAATAAAGGTTTTTTTGCCACGAAGGAAAAAAATGAAAAAGCGAGATAGCCAAGTACTTTCGGTCCTGTTCGGACCTTTTCCTTCGTGCAAAAAACCTTTATATATATATATATATATATATATATATATATATATATATATATATATCATATATATATATATATATATATATATATATATATATATATATATATATATATATATATATATATATATATATATATATATATATATATATATATAGTATAATAGATATAGATATATATATCTATATATATATATATATATATATATATATATATATATATATATATATATATCTATAGATATATATATATAGATATATAATATCTATATCCTATATCTATATATATTATATATATATATCATATATATATATATAATATATAGATATAGATATAGATATATATCTATATATATATCTATATATATATATATAGATATATATATATATATATATATATATATTGATTATACATATCTATACATACAGACATGCATATACTTAAATACACGACAAACAAAACACAGCCTAAAAGCCAGAAAATATATCATTTGTCCACTACTCGCAACCACAAAATTATACAACCGACTAACACAAATTATCACGCCAGTAGGCAACACAATCAACCTCCTGTGTCAGCTAAATACCAGAATGAAGCCAAAAACAGAATGCTTAAATTTTTACCCAAACCACCGACGCGACAACAAAAACCTGATTTACTTTGTAAGTTCGTTTTGTTGAACACTAATTTGCCGCAATTGGTCCTGGTGAACACATTAAAATTTCAGCCAGCTCGAAAATTATGCTTATCCTCGCTTCTTTGCAATTGAGTGCAATTTTGTATTTACAGATTTTGCGTTATTTTTGCACTTTACGTAAAGATCAACTTTTTAAATTTCCGATAAATTAAACTAAAACTTGTGCAAGAAATGAGAGTTTGAATATAGATAGTGACAAACGACCATCTAGTAAATTCAATTATTGCAATTTTCATTAAAACTAAAACATGATCTCTGGTGGACGGCAGATCTGGGATCTTAACCTTCAGATAATGTTAATGTCTTTCAGTCAGTGCTTTCTTTGTAAACAAAACCAAAATATTTACACATGGCGTTTTCAGTCCCCGATTTCTGTGGGATCCTTCATCTGCCCTCAAGTGTCCTCATTTCATCTACATCTCAGAGGGAGACCTATATTCCCAAAAACTTATTCCCATTCCCACAATTCCTTGTGATTTCAGAGGAATTACACAGACGTTTGATTCTGGCGCTGAAAATAATAAGCAGGAAAGGTGGAGGGTCCTGTATTCCCTTCCCGAAAAACTGATTCCCATTTCCCACAATTCCTAGAGAGGAAATTCTATAGACGTTTATAAACAGGACAGGTAGAAGACCGTAAATCATTTCTTCTTTTTATTTCCATGGATGCTTCTGCAATCCTTTACCATCATATGGGCTGTAAATAACATTAATTTGTACATATTAAAAATTAGCAAATAATTATAATAAGAATTTAGTTTTTGTGATGTAATAGTCGTTAAACTAACAGTAAAATAAAAAAACTATAAAAGTGGTTTTAAGATAAAGTCAATTGAAAACCATGCATCATTCAGGAAATGACAGATACAACATGCAACTAAAAAATTGCTGTCAAACTGGATGGCACCTCAGACTCTCCTTCTGCTTCTGCTTCTTCTTCTCTAGACTTTGATAGAAGTAAAATCGTCTCTTCGTCCTTTGTAGCTGCAGTTGCGTGTTCCAAATGAAATTAATGGTAATATTCTCTCTCTCTCTCTCTCTGAACCTCGGAGCTGGACGCTGATGAGGAATGACAAAGGCCATCGAGGCTTTCTCCCTCCAGGGAGATTTTTTTCCCGGTTGGTAATTTGTTTACTTGGGGATGATGGAGCCTTCGGTTAGTGAAATTCTCTCTGAAAATGGGCCATCATATTGTAATAGCGCAATACTTCGTGGTCTGCAAAGATGACACTTTAATGTGTCATGACAAAATTTCTTGGTTTGACAACATGACACTTCGTGGTTCTATAAACGTCAAGGCTCAACTTATGCTCTCTCTCTCTCTCTCGGGAGCTGAGGTCTTAATGTTGTTGGTTGGCAATAGGTGGTGTCACCTCGGGGCTTCAGCAACGTTATTGAGTCAATTTCTGTCAAGTCAGTCGAGTGGATTCCATTTCACACCGTATTCTCAGCCGTTTTTCCTAAATATGAGAGAGAGAGAGAGAGAGAAGAGAGAGAGAGAGAGAGACTAACCTGAAGTACGATATTGCAAATAAATATAAAAGAGGAAAAACCAATAATTTGGAACCAAGAGTGAAAGTAACTGCTTCCTGCAGGCACGATAATCTCCCCACTCGACGTCTGATCGACAGCAGGCCATAATCTGCATAAAATCCTTTGTTTTATATACCCAATATTGTATTGTTATTTTCAGTTCGGATCGAGTCTCTACCCAAGCAGCTATTTTAATCGTTACAGGGAGCATATAGATATATCACAATCGCTGTAAGCGTCAAGACACTTATGGACTTTGGCCTGAACTATTCCAGAAACATCTCTATGATAACAGCCAGTGCAGCGTCAGAAATACGTTGCCTATATCCGTTTATCTTTGTGGATCTAATCCCATTGTAACTTAGGGTTCCTCCCCAATATTTGTACAACCGGTAACAAAGAGGTAATGGAGAACTCAATCGGTCAGTACTAAATTGGTTGTCAACAGTTTTCAACAAGAGAGACGTAACAGTTTACTTTGTTACTTTAGATGTATATATATATATATATATATATATATTATATATGTATATATATATATATATATATATATATATATATATAATGGTTAGATATTAGATATCACACTTGAATATTACCAATTCAAACGTAGCCTAAGACTATATCAGCTGACCTCTAATCAACAACAAGTGAATGAAACTCCCAGACAGCGTCAGAAACAGCTTCATTGTGAGTTGCCCCAAAAGCAGTTAGAACCCAAAACAAAAAAGGCCAAAAAACTTAGGGGGGGAAATGATTTCTCCTTAACAAGCGGCACCTAAATTGGGAACATCCTTTCGCTTTAATGGAAGATACACACGTGTGGGGAAGCCCTGGGTGGGAATAAACTGAAATTAAAACATTAAAAAAAAATCCAGATGAGCAAAATTGCTTCAGGCTCTCAGGAGGGAAGTTGGAAAAGAATTAGAACGATCAGAAGCGGAGAGCGGATGTTTCCCAGGAATGCTATTTCAGTCCTTTTACAATTAGTTACCAATGAGAAACGGGATCTTTCACGTCAGTTACACAGGGATATTGAATTTAAACGGTTGGAACGAGGCAGAATTTGGAAACTAGAGACTTACTTTGAAGTGGGCGAGTAGTCATCTACTTGTAGACGATTTGTCTCTCACATTCGCGCACTATTTCTATGGAATCTTTTTCGCTTTGAATAAGAATATTCCAATTTGTCAGAAACCTTGGCCAGTTTTGCTGTTGGGGTTTGTCTAGTAATAAAACATGAAAGTAATGGTTTTTCCTATTTAAATATTTGGTATACGTCCATTTCTGAAGCCAGTCCATTAAAATTTTCAATATGTTTCTCCTCCACTCTTTTGGGCCAGTTTTCATTGTACTTTCTGACTCAGGAAGTTGTGCTCTCTGACTTCCAACTGCCTCGGGGAAGTTGTACCTTCTGACATCCTACCGACTCTGTAAAGTTGTGCCTTCTTCCTACTCATAATCTTAAGTCTTAATCAGCAATTCCCTTTTTGTTTTGTTCATGACGAAGTTCCCCACCCCGCTAAATCAAAACCTTCCTGGAGTTATTGTTATCCATTGCAGTCCTCTCATGCAATATACTGCTTTGAATGATGCACCGTTCATTAGAGTGGAGTCGCTTTTTGAGAGAGGAATTTAATGACGCTGACAACTCAGGCAGAGTAAAGGTTTACGGGAATCATGTGTTCAAAAGTTAGTGGAGAGAGAGAGAGAGAGAGAGAGAGAGAGAGAGAGAGAGAGCCTTCAGCCAGTGTCATTATATTCCTCTCTCAAAAAGCGACTCCACTCATAGAATGAATGTGCATCATGCAAAGCCGTAGACATATATTACAGTTTTTTTTTTTTTTTAACTGGGAACTTCAAAATAAACAAGAATTTCAGAATACTACTTGAAATTATGAATATCTATATTAATCAAATATTCTAACTGGGTGAATACCTTACGTATCTTTACAACTCGGAATCCGCACTGATATTTCTTATATTATAAATAAACCTTTTATATAATCAGCTTATGGGGTAAATATAAACAATCCATTGCTAATATAGGCCTACTTCAATATCAAGGTTACTGTAACTATCCGCACTTACATAAATACAGTTACAAAATAACTGTCGACAGAAGAACTCAATTATCAGACAGAGCCGGAAATGACGGTTATCTTAACACATAAAATTATAGTAACAACAAAAACAACCAGTATCGAATTCGAGAAAAAAGAAAAAAAAATGTGCCAGATAGCAACTGGAAAGAAACGTTGAAAGTACGTCACGGTCTATTTAGTCTCACGTAATGAAAAATTGCACAGTATTCGAACAGAGATACTGTACCGTACCGCTTCTTAGAAATGTTCCGTACACTAGCAAAAATGCTTATTGTACCTTAAAATATCGTACCGTGCCGTACGTGAAAAATTCGTGAAGTATAGCTACACTGACAAATACCCTAGGCCGTACCTCAAAATGGCGTACCGTACACTAACAAATACCGTACGTACCTCAAAATAAAAGTTCGTACCTTACACTACCGTACCTAATAAATTTCGTACTATACTCTATAAACAGAAACAACGCACAGTGCTTTCCAGCCCAGCCCTCTGCAAAGAAGCAGTTCCAATTTAACGACTCAACAATCCCCATTCAATTCAACCTCTGGAGTTTCTGAAGCTGTTCTCAGCGTTGCCGTTTTTTCTTCACACTGGCTTTTAGCAGTGTTACCATACGCAGTTTTCTTTTTACGTTATTTATGATTCAATGGTTAGAATGCGGAAAATTTAATGGTTAGACTGAGTATTTTCCGATGTAGAATTATTTTCCGTGACGTAAAAAAACCACGTCACTATCTTAACATAAAGTATTTTTAAACGAAGACAAATAAAGGATTTCATGAAAATTCATTTGTATGAATAAGCAGGATATGTTTCATAACCTTATTTTCATACTAAAACATAAAAGGGCAAAGTGAAGAATTTTATTCCTCAGCGCCGTGGCTGTGGTCGGAATATCCACGGAGGGTTGCCAGATGTCACTAAAAAACCACTTTTCTTTTTATCTTTTATTAGAAAAATATCAGTCATTACATAATACGTAGGGATTACAAAATATTACAAAATTAAATATACATACAATATTTACAATTACTATTGGTTAGAAAGAATCAGAAATCAAATCAATGTATTTTTGCAGAATAGATTTTCTATTTTTTCTTTAAATAAATTTCCTAACCTGTCATAAGTCAGTTTACTTTTAACAAAGGCACACGTTTCTTCTTTTGTATATTTGTTTTTCTAACTAATCCACACTGCAAAGCCACTAGTAGACGAAATTCCTCAAAACAGCAACACTGGCTGTTGTGTCAACGGTCTTCGCTCAGATTCCACACTTGGAACTCAAACCAACTTCAATATGAAAATTATTACCTTAGTGTTTTTGTGTGTATAGATAGCAGCAGTGGTCTTTCGGGTCATCTCATCCATAATTTTTATTAAATTTTGCATTATTCTGTAGTTATTATTCAATATTGGAGTTTTTATACTGTGATCGTAAGTCTCCTTAACATGATTTAGCACGAAACTCATTTTCATATCTATCAAGAATTTGCCGTTACCGAGATATTTACCTCTTTTTGCTTATGTGTTTTACTGAACGCGACGTTGTGGTGGTGGACATTATAAAAACTTTACAACGAAATAAACGAACGTCAAAAAACGTTAAAAGCACACTTTATAACATAGGAAAATTATATTATTATCAAGTCCAAAATGTGATGATGGTTTGAAGTAAAATTTGTTCCCGTTATTTCGATATCAAACGGTATTTGCTGTTTAATATCTGGGACTAAAAGTTTACATAAGGCTATACTTAATTTAAATTGCCCTATAAGAACCATTGTATTTTCTACTTAGCCTACTCCAATGACGTAGAATTTAATAAATATCATTTGAAATCGTGACATGACATAAGTAACCGGTCTGTTGCTATGTGGCATCGTCGCCTCCCCTTTCCTGACGCCACCACGATTTTGATTCGTTAATGAATCCCACTGTTAATGCTTTCTTCGAAAGTCCATTGAAGTATTAATGGCTTAAGCACTTTATTAATCGAACATGAGTGCGAGCAAAAGAACATACAGGAGCGGAGCATTTAAATTTAAATGAATACGTTTTTAACGATTAGTATGTGATCACAACACAACAACAAACTACTGACTACCGTATCAGGACTTCAGGAGATGTACTGGCACTGACAGTGTTGCCATGCAGCTTACTTTTACC